>NW_026000079.1:532513-588507 GCF_001458135.2 Marmota marmota marmota | reverse complement strand
TTTTGATTGGCATTGCATTAAACCTATAGAGAACTTTTGGTAATATCGCCATTTTGATGATGTTAGTTCTGCCTATCCATGAACAGGGTATATTTTTCCATCTTCTAAGATCTTCTTCTACTTCTCTTTTTAGGGTTTTGTAGTTTTCATTGTATAAATCTTTCACCTCTTTTGTTAGGTTGATTCCCAAGTATTTTATCTTTTTTGAGGATATTGTGAATGGAGTGTTTTTCCTCATTTCCGTTTCCGAAGGGAAATTACAGTCCAAAATCCCTGATAAGTACAGATCTGAAAATTCTCAACAAAATGCTAGCAACTGAAATTCAACATCCCAGTAAGAGGATCATTTGCCATGAGCAAGTGGGATTTATCCTTGGAATGCAAAGATAGTTCAAATAAGCAAAGTAATAGATTGATGGATCACATTAACAAAATGAAGGACAGAGAACATTTGACCACACAATAGATGCAGAAAAGCATTTTCATCATCTTTTATGACAAAAAATAAAAACTTTCAATCTCACTATTATGTACAGTTTTAATGCATGATTTTTTTAACTTTTTTTGGGAAGTCAATTATTTATTAGTGATGCAAACAGAGGGTTAATGTTCGAATTTTTTAAAAAGGAAAAAAAGATAAAAATAAGGCAGGCTGCAAGCTCCCCTCCCAACTCTGTCGCATGGTGCCTTGGATCTGTTTCCATCAGATGCAACAGTCACTCATTAGACCCCCAACAGCCAAAATGGTGAAACAGATCAGCAACCAGGAAGCTTTTCAGGAAATCTCGGAGTCTGCAGGACACAAGCTTGTATTAGTTGACTTTTCAGCTATATGAGGTGGCCCTTGCAAAATGATCAAGGCTCTCTTTCATTCCCTCTCTGAAAAGTATTCCAACTTGTTGTTCCTTAAAGTAGTTGTAGACAACTGTCAGGATATTACTAAGGATCATAAAGTCAAATGCATGCCCACTTTCCAATTTATTAAAAGTGTCAAAAGGTAGGTGAGTTTTCTGGAGCTAATAAGGAAAAACTTGAAGCCACCATTAATGGATTTGTCTGTGATTTCTGAACAATATAACCATCCATCAGTTGTTCAAAACTTGTAATTTTTTAAATTTATGAAAAGTATGAAGTACAGAAACTATATATCCTACTGCCAATAAAATATTCATTCTACCATTTTTTTAAAAAAGAAATAAACTCTCAACAAATTATGATAGAGGGAATATACCTGAATATTATGTAGGCTATATATCATAAGCTTGTGCTAACATCATACTCAATGGTAAAATGTTAAAAGATTTTTCTCTAAAAATCAAGAACAAGACAAAGATGTCCACTTTCACCATTTTTCTCAACCTAGGGGTCCCAGCCAGAGCAATTAAGCAAGAAAAAAAATTTAAAAAAAATTGACTTCTCTCATAAACAAATGACATAATCTCAGTGTAGAAAACTGTAAAGACCCCAGAAGGGGTGGGGGGGGGCACATTAGAAACAATGAGCAAATTCAATAAAGTTGCAGCTTACAATTCAACATACATAAATAATTTCCATGTATTAACAATGAACTGTCTGAAAAAGAAATCCTTAAAAAATCTGTTTCAAGAGAGTCCAATGTATAAGCAGAGGTCACCAAAAGCAGAAGTTACTAAGAGACCAAATTAAAAAATGGATAAATCTAGAATAGCACAAAATGCAATTTATTAGGGACAAAGAGATGGATGTGTCTTTAACAGCAGCAAGACAGGAGGAAGGGGTTTGTATGCTAAGTTAGACAAACAGCCTGTGACCAACTGGAATGTACCTGGGATTTCTGAAACACTATTAACAGGTCAACCATCAATTAACAGGCATCTTAACAACTTTATCTTATAGGGTTTGAAATGAGTGCCAGAGTCACCTGAGGGCAAGATGGCAGTTGCAATCAAGATGGCTATAATTATATCAATCTGGAGCCCTATAAAAACACTCCCATATAATAAAGGATAATAAAATAAAATACTTAGGAATAAATATAATCAAGTATTTGAAATTCTGTATACTGAAAATATTGATGAAAGAAGTTGAGACAGGTACAAATAAATGGAAGGATATCCTATAATCATGAATTGGAAGAATTAATATATTGAAAATGTCCTCTCTACCCAAAGTGATCCTCAGATCCAATGCCTCCCCTATCAAAATTCCAATGATAGCCGGCCACATTGGCTCACACCTGTAATTTTTTAAATTTATGAAAAGTGTGAAGTACAGAAGTACTGCCAATAGCCAGCAGCTCAGCAGGCTGAGACAGGAGGATCATGAGTTCAAAGCCAGCCTTAGCAACAGCAAGGTGCTAAGCTACCCAGTGAAACCTTGTCTCTAAGTAAAATACAAAATAGGGCTGGGGATTTGGCTCAGTGGTCAAGTGCACCTGAGTTCAATACCTGGTACAAAATATATATATTCCAATATGATTTTCCCAGAAATTAGAAACCCAATTTTAAAATCTACAAAAGATCCCAAATAGTCAAAGCAATATAGCAAAACAATTCTGCTGGAATTAAATTCTATTGATTTGGCAGAATTTGTTCTTGGGTAAAGAACAAAATTGGAGACATAAACCTACCTGATTTCAAAACATAGTACTAAGCCATAGTACTAGTAATTGAAACATAATTGAATTAGCTTAAAAACAGATATATGAACAATAGAACAGAATAAAGATTCCAGAAATAATCTTGTGAATTTAAAATTAACTGATGATTTATAAAGGTACCAGGAACACATAATTAGAAAAAGATGGTCTCTTCAATAAATGGTTTAGAGAAAAATGAGCATTCACAAATAAAATAATCAAATTCAATGCTTACCTCACATGGTAAGAAGAAAAAATTCAAAATAGAATAAAGTCTCAAATATTAAAATCAGAAACTGTAAAACTGCTGGAGGAAACTCAGGGGAAATTTTGATATTGCTTTTGGCAATAATTTTTTAGATATGACTCCAAAATCACAGGCAGCAAAAGCAAAAATATAGACTAGTAGGATTGCATCAAACTAAAAAAAAATTTTTTGTGTAGCCAGAAAATAATAAACAGAGACAAAAGGTAAACTTACAGAATGGGAGAAAATCTTTCCAAATGATGTATCTCATAAAGGCTTAATATCCACTGTATAAGGGACTCAATTTGGTAACAATAAAAGAAACAATTCAATAAAAATTGACAAAGACACTGAATAGATATTTGTCCAAAGAACACATACAAATGGCCAATAGGTTTGAAATGGGCAAAAGTTCAAATCATTAATAATTACGGAAACAGAGATTAGAACCACCCAGAGCTCACACCTGTTAGAATGGTTGCCTATCAAATAGGTGAAAGTCAACAAGTGTTGGAGAGGATATACCGTTGGTGGTGATGTAAGTTAATACACCCATCGTGTACAATAATTCACGGTTTCTCCCAAAATTATAAACAGCACTACTGTATGATCCAGCAATCCCACTACTGAATCCATTCTCAAGGAAGATGAAATCAGTATGTCAGAGAGAGATCTGCGCTCCCTTGTTCACGGCATCATTAATCACAACAGCCCTCAGTCCATCCATTGGGGGGAAAAGGGCAAAAACCAAAATGTTGGCTCTTTTCTCCTAGACTTTTTTACTTCCTTGACGTTGGTCTGCAGGTTCTGGTTTTAAACATCCAGCAGGCCAGACTTGCATTCTTGTAGCAGCAGTAATAGGTTTCAACTTGAATATCTGTAATTCACGGTTAGCCCTTTCGTGGCTTCACGTTAATATCAGTGCTGGGAGTCAGTGCTGTGTTTTATCTGTCCTGGAGGGGATTCCTTATGGTCTCAACTTTGGTGGTTCTGACATATTTAGTTCTTATAATGTATCTGTGGAATAAGAACCATAATTTCTGTCACAGTGCTAATGTATTTTTGGTATCTATTTAGCCTCTATGAAGATCCATAAATTCTAAAACTCTTTTATAATATTTAAATGCAATTTACCCAAACCTTTACTTAGTTATGTATTATATCCCCTATTTGAGATCACATTACTGGCAGAAATCAAACAATAGTCTTAAACCTTTTATTTATTTATTTATTTATTTATTTGGTGGTGCTAGGGCTTGAGCCCAGGGCCTTGTACATGCAAGGCAAGCACTCTGCCAACTGAGCTATATTCCCAGCTTAAACCTTTTATACATTCAGGAAACAGTGCTCATAATCAGAAACAGACATTATCTGATGTATAAATCCATCTCATTTATTTTTTATTTGTTCTCTTTAGATATACATGACAGTAGAGTGTATTTTGACCTATTATACCTACTAATGGAGTATAACTTTACGTTCTTTTGGTTGGACATGATGTGGAGGTACGCTGGTTGTATATTTATACATGAACATGGGAAATTATGTCTGATTCATTCCTAATTCCCATCTCACATCCCTTCCCTTCATTCTCTTTGTCTAATCAAATGAATGAGTTCTATTCTGCTTTCCCCCCACTCTTATTGTGTTAAAATCCATGTATCAGAGAGAACATTTGGCCTTTGTTTCTTTGTGATTGGCTTATTTCTTTTTTTGTTGTTGTTGTTTGTTTGTTTTTATTGGTTGTTCAAAACATTACANTGTAAATCGGAGCCAACTTTTTCTTCTATCAGGCACAGAGTCTCTGATTTGATATCAAGCTCTTTGATCTATTTTGAGTTAACTTTTG
This sequence comes from Marmota marmota marmota, assembly GCF_001458135.2. Taxonomy (NCBI): domain Eukaryota; kingdom Metazoa; phylum Chordata; class Mammalia; order Rodentia; family Sciuridae; genus Marmota; species Marmota marmota. The sequence continues at coordinate 583,794 of NW_026000079.1, read as the reverse complement.
TGCATGGCGAGAGAAAGGGATTCAGTTTCATTTTGTTGCATATGGATTTCCAGTTTTCCCAGCACCATTTGTTGAAGATGCTATCCTTCCTCCATTGCATGCTTTTAGCCCCTTTATCAAATATAAGATAGTTGTAACTTTGTGGATTAGTCTCTGTGTCCTCTATTCTGTACCATTGGTCCACCCTCCTGTTTTGGTACCAGTACCATGCTGTTTTTGTTACTATTGCTCTGTAGTACAGTTTGAGATCTGGTATTGCTATACCTCCAGATTCACACTTCCTGCTTAGAATTGCTTTTGCTATTCTGGGTCTTTTGTTTTTCCATATGAATTTCATGATTGCTTTCTCTATTTCTACAAGAAATGCCGTTGGGATTTTGATTGGCATCGCATTAAACCAGTAGAGAACTTTGGGTAATATCGCCATTTTGATGACGTTAGTTCTGCCTATCCATGAACAGGGTACATTTTTCCATCTTCTAAGATCTTCTTCTATCTCTCTCTTTAGGGTTCTGTAGTTTTCATTGTATAAATCTTTATTTCACTTAGCATGATAGTCTCCAGTTCCATCCATTTACCAGCAAATGCCATAATTTCATTCTTCTTTATGGCTGAATAATATTCCATTGTGTATATATGCCACATTTTCTTTATTCATTCATCTGGGTGAAGGGCACCTAGGTTGGTTCCATAGCATATTGTTGGGTTTTGTATTTTAACCCAGTCTGCCAATCTATGTCTTTTGATTGATGAGTTTAGGCTATTTACATTCAATGTTATTACTGATAAATGATTTTTATTCTCTGTCATTTGATTTCTGGTTTTTAATTTGAATCAGTTTATCCTTTGATTGACGTGTCTTCTGATATAGTTCCCCTCTTTTCTGATATTCTGTTTTACTTTTCATTTCTACTTCATGAAATATTTTACTGAATATGTTTTGCAGTGCTGCTTTCCTGTGGTGAATTCTTTTAACTTTTGTTTATCTTGGAAGGTTTTTATTTCATCATCAATTCTGAAGCTTACTTTTTCTGGTTACAGTATTCTTGGCTGGCTTCCATTTTCTTTCAGAGCTTGGTATATATTATTCCAAGATTTCCTAGCTTTGAGATTCTTGGTGGAGAGATGAGCTGAGAAATAAATTGGCTTCCCTCTAAATATGACCTGTTGTTTTCCTCTGGCAGTCTTTAAAATTCTATTCACTATGTTAAGCATTTTTATAGTGATGTGCATTGGTGTGGATCTGTTGTAATTTTGTATATTTGGGGTTTTGTGAGCCTCCTGTATTTGGTTTTCTATTTCTTTAGGTTTGGAAAATTTTTCTGATTTTATTTCATTGAAAAGGTTGTGCATTTTTTTTATTTGTGTCTCCAAGCCTTCGTCTATCCCAATAAATCTTATGTTTGGTTTTTTCATGATATCCCTTATTTCTTGGAAGTTCTGTTCATGGTCTCTTCACATCTTTTCTCCATGGTCAACTTTATTTTCAAGATTATATATTTTGTCTTCATTGCCTGAGGTTTTATCTTCTAAGTGGTCCAGTCTGTTGGTGATGATTTCCATTTAATTTTTAATTTGGTTTATTGATTTCTTCTGATTGATTGTTTTTTCAGAATCTCTACTTCTTTATTGAAGTGATCTTTCACTTCCTGTATTTTCTTGCTGATTTCGCTCCTTACATCATCCTTTTTCTTGCAGATTATTTTAACTATGTACATTCTAAACTCCTTCTCTGACATTTCTTCCACTGTGATGTCAATGGATTCTGTTACTGAAGTATCTTTATTGGTTAGGTGTGATTTGTTCTCTTACTTTTTCATGTTGTTTGTGTGTCTTCCCACTTACAGTATGGGTGTGAGACAGTAGAGTTTCTACACTGTAGACTAACAGTGTCCCTGAAGTTTTCCAATACCTCACTGTGTAGGAGGAGACAAATAATAACAACAACAAATGCAAAAAATATACAGCGTTAAACCAAATAGTTCCTACTAAAACATCAACAATATTAATTGTCACAATAAACAAAAATGATATGTTTCTTTATTGCCTACAATAAAAACAGTAAGTTTGCAAAAGGATTAACAACTTCGAATGGTGGACACGGAGCAAATAGAAGTGATGTAAGATGTGATTATTTGTGGGAAGGGTGCAGGAGGGCAAGAAAGATGGTGGAATGAGATGGGCATCTTTACCCCAGGTACATGTATGACGGCACATATGGTGCAACACTACATATTGTACAACCAGAGAAATGAAAAGTTGTGTTGCAGTTATGTTCAATGAATCAAAATGCATTCTGCTGTCATATATACCTAATTAAAATAAATAAATTCATAAAAAATTGTGATGATTTTGAGGGAGGAGAAGAAAAGATAGAAGTAAAAAATTAAAGAAAGTGTGAAAGAGAGAACAGTACACATTGGCTATTAGCAGAAGAAAAGAGAGAAAGAGATCCAAGGTAAACAGAGAAGTGAGAGAAAAAATACCTAAAGTAAAAAATTTTTTTAATTAAAAATAAATATAAAAAAATACAAACCAAAATTAATATGAATATATATAAATGTACATGAATATTAAGATCACAATTAAACAGAGAAAAAAAAAGAAAAGAAAAAAGAAGGTCTGAATAGAAAGTTAAAGAAGTATTTTCATCGGCATGCAAAAGATTCTTGGCTTCCCATCTCAGCTTTGTTAGGTGGGGTTGCTGGAGTGTGATGCTTGCTCTCCATTCAGGGTGGGGTTGCTGGAGTGAGAGAGGTAATCCTGTAGGGGGAGCTCTGGTGGCAGGGTTTAGGCTTAGGTCGGCTCCAGATTCTTCCATGAATGCAAATCATCTGGGGATTTTAATCAGTGCACCTCCAGGGCCTAGCAATTGCTGATCTCTGAGAGACTGCACCCCAGGGATCTCCCCTGAGTTCCACTCGTGTGGTGGATGAGCCAATTCTTGGTCGACTTCACCACCTGTGGACCCACTTTTACTGGTCTCAGGTTTAGTCTCCAATCTCAATCTCCCCCACCCCGGCTTTGTCAAATCCTGACCAGGCACCTTTCTCCCAGCCAGGCCAGCAAGCAGTTGGATTGGGGGAGGAGGGGAGAGCCAGGAGGGTTTTCACAGCCAGTATTCCCCTGTGAAAACCTCTCTACATTTGATTTTCTCCTGGTCACTTAGACATACTGAATGTCATGCAGTGTGGGTTTGCCAGGCCTGTATTTTAGGCCTCGCCAGGAATCAGCTGTTGGTCCCCACACTGTGGCTGTAAAATAGTGCCTTCCTCTGTCCCCCCGAGATGTGGCTTCTTTCCTGCACAGGGATATTGTGCAGCATGCTTTTCAGTTTAGTTGGGCATTATATTTGATCTCTAAGCTCTCTGCACCCAGACTTGCCTTGGGCCCCCTAAAAATGTGGGTTCCTTTAATTCCCTTGTTACTTCCTTTTGATTGTAGAGGGACCTCTCTGGTTGGTGCCTCCAGCCACGGTAGTGGCTGTGGTGCTGAGGGTTTCTTCCTTATTTATTATATCCAACCTGATCTACTTTGAATGTTCAGTTTTATATTCCAGTAAAGACTTCCCCCCCTTTTTTTTTCACCCACCTTGTTGAGAAGCTGCCTGGTTTTTTTTGGTTTCAGGCCACAGAGCATCCAGGAGAGCGACCATCTTTATTCTTCCATCTTGAAACCCCCTCCAGTACTTGTCCTTAAAATGTATCTCATTTGTATGATGAAAATTTGCTCATGCAGCTTACGTTTATGGATATCATACAGGCAGCTCAGCGTTCTGAGCGTTTAAGAGGCAAAAAGCTTATACACAGGTCACTCGTGACCATTTTTTTTCCTCTCTTTTTTGTGAAAACAAGTCTAACATCAAGAGGCTGCTATGGTTTATGTTTCCCTCCAGAAGTCACTTTTCTCTGTCCCCCAGCTGGTCATCAGACCAGGCTTGGGTGCAGAAAGACCCTTGGCATTTCTTTCTCACGGTTTGGGTGTCAAATTTAGCACAATTCCTTTTGACACACTGTGGAGGGGTGGAAACCCAGTTTCCTGTCTATGAGACGGAGGGAAGGGTGGGAGCGTCCCCCCACTGTTCTCGGTCTCCTACAAACCAGAGCATCCCTGGTTCTCCTCTTGCACAGTAGCCAGCCGCGTACGGTAGCAGTTACTGCATAGCAATGGGTTCTTTCGCCTGGGCGACCATGAAGAGAGATGGTGGCCTATTGGACTGTCCGCTTTTACCAGTGTGAGTCAATCTGAAACTCCCTCTGGTGAACTGGATAATTTCCTAATTGAAGCCTGCTTAATTCTGGGGTGACTTGAGCCTACCACCAGTTCAAAAAATGAAACAACTTTCAGAGGGAGAACTGGACCTCACTCAGAATGGAAGATAGTAACTTACTATTTTTGATCATTATTTGAGTTAAGCGAGGGCATTTGCCAGCTGGTTGTGCTTTTAAAATTTGTCTTACATGTTCCTCTTGACTCCTGGGGGTCCTTTTACTCATAGGACCATGGCCTCTTGTTGTCTTCCTCAATTTGAACAAGGAGGCAAGCCTGATAGTGTTCTGTATCCCCCTTTTCCTGCAGAATTAAGGGGGATACGGAATAAAGGGCGTCTTGTGAATATCTAAGGAAGGCAGTCTAATTTTGAAACTAGGGGAGCTCTTTCTTAGTAATCTCTGACAACGGGTTTCTGTTTGAGAGGATCACCAGGGAAAGATTTGGGGGTTGGGTCCCAGAAAGTACTCGAAAACCTAGAAGTCCCTAGGCACTTGATAGAAGGTGAGAGAATTGAGGATCAGGAGGACATAAAGGGTTGTTGGGAGTAGCCTGAGCATCAGGGGGGTACATGGGAAGAAGCATTTTTGCAGAGAAGGAAAAATACTCCTTGGTTTATGCTGTGCAGATTAATGGGTAGCCTCTTTCCCAAAGACCTCAAATCAGACTAAGACTTCATCTCAGGATCCAAGACTATCTGGGAAGGCTGCCCTTCGCCATCAGGCCAACTCAGTCGGAGAACAAAACACAGATAGTGGTTGCTATTTGGTACCCCTGAGGGCTGTCAAGGTCAGACTCAGGATATGAGACCTGTGTGCATCACTGGGGGAGTCACACCAGTCTGCTCTCTTCAATTATCTCAAGCCTTCCACAGTTCCATGCACCGATTCTCCCCTGTAGAAAGGAACTGAAGCAAGTCAGAACTGATGTTCCCAACCCGGAAATTAAGGAAAATCAGCCTCTCCTGCCCAGCAAGCCTGTCACTTGAGTCTTAAGACTGACAGCCATGCTAGTCACTTTTAACTGGCTGAGAGGTGCCCAGTGTTTAAAGGTAGCTTGTCCACTAATCAAGAGCACAGAGAGTAGGAAAAAGAGCTCTTTTTTTCTGTATTTCCATAAACGTTAACATGGAGTATGGATGAGAGGGCTCTTTGTCTCATGAATTTGAAAAATAAAATCCATTGGCACAAAAGTGAGAGCAAAGTGACAGAATTTATTAGAGTGATGAAAAATTGAGTATTTTATGTGTCCTAATGACCATTTTAAGTATTTACACAAGTAACTTTGCTTAATTATCAAGACGGCACTATGTTTGCACACCACTGAGCAGAGTAGGAAGAAGGCCAGAGCTCCCAGAGGGGCAGGGTCCCAAGAGAGGGTTGCCAATGTGTGTCTGTTGTCTAGAGGTTTTAAAAGCATATCTGATTGCCCACCTTAGGGGTGAGGGATACTATCAGGTACCAATCAAGCTCTTCAATATCTGAGTTTAATAAGCCAATCAGAAGTGTGTAGTTTAATCCCTTGTTTATGTAATTAAGAGAATGGGTCCAACTTTGTGGTTTGGCAAGTGTCAGGTAAAGTAGGTTTGGGGGTCAGCCATTGCTATTGCTATTGCCAGCCATTGTTATACATGACAGGAGAATGCATTTATGCACCTTGCTATATCATACATAGAAGGGATACAATTTCTCATTTTTCTGAGTGTGCATGTTGCAGAATCATATTGGTCATGCAGTCACATATATACATACAGTAATAATGTCAGTTTCATCCTACTATCTTTCCTATCACTCCCCTCTACCTAATCTAACGCTATGGTGGGATAGTTAAGGAAGAGCTCCTGTGGTTGAAGCTGTCAGGAACAGTAACAAGATATTCTAACAAGGAGGAGGTGCTGTGGTTGAAGTTGTCAAGGGCAATGACAGGATATTCCCTAGGTCTGATGTCTCCTCCTAGGGTGGCATGGTCTCATTCCCTCTTTCCCTTCTCTGAGGTCTTTATCCCGACTGTCTATGGGTGATCTACTTTCCTGCTTCATTAGGGGCAGGATGGGAATGGGGAGATACTGATCAAACTGTAAAAGTTTCATTTAGAAAGGTTGAATAAGACCTGCTTTATTGTGAATTAGCATCCGCATATTAGAGAAAACATTTGGTCTTTGGTTTTGTGGGATTGCCTTACTTCACTTAGCATGATATTCTCCAACTCCAGCCATTTACTGGCAAATATCATAATTTTACTCTTCTTTAAAGCGGAGTAATATTCCATTAAGTATATATACCACATTTTCTTTATCCATTCATCTATTGAGGGACACCTAGATTGGTTCCACAGTCTAGCTATAGTGAATTGAGCTGCTATAAACATTGATGTGGCTAGGTCACTATAGTACATTGATTTTAAGTCCTTTGGGTACCCCATGCAACCTCAGGATAGCCCCAGCAGAATCAGAGGCAGCAATGGCCTGATATGCATTTTTGAAGACCCTCAAATCAATTATGTTGAATAAATGAAAAAACAGGTGCAGAAGATAGGTGTGGTGTGTATGACTGTAGTCTTAGTCATGCAGGAGGATCACAAGTTCAAGACCAGCCTGGGCAACTTAGTGAGACCCTCAAAATAAAAGTAAAAAGGGCTGGGGATGTGGCTCAGTGGTAGAGTTCCCTTGGGTCCAATCCCTGCTCAGGCTGGTGGAGGCCCCAGCTACTCCTATCCCTCTCAGACCCAGGTGCAGAGTAGCCACAGCTGCTACCACCAGCACGGAACAAGGATTGATTTCTTTGACTGAATCTTCAGGGCCAGTAAATGGTGGAGGCAAAATATGATCCAGACAGTCCTTCTATACAGACCATGGATTTAATCAGTTAGCTATTAATATGTCGCACAAGAAAAATGTGAATTCTGGAATAGGAAAGAAATAGGTTGAAATATAAACTATGTACACATAAAGAGAATTAGTAAACTACAAGATAGAGATTAAGAAATTGCCCAGGATGCAACAAGGAAAATAAAGAAATGAAAAACTCAGGAGACTAATCAAGAGTTAAGAGCATATAATGAGAAATATGAATTACTGAAGGAGAGAATTAAAACAGTATTGGAGCAGCAGAAAAATCAAGAGATAAAAATCAAATATTTTCTAAACAAGAAGAAATGTATCCCAAGACTTAATAATTACTAACTTCAAGCAAAATACATTCAGGTTAGACACATGAAACTGCATAATACCAATGACAGAAAATCTTAAAAGCAACCAGAGAGAAAAGACCAATTAATTATAAAGGAATAATTAAATTAAGGGATTTCTCAAAGGTAACTTAGAAGCCAGAAACTCATGACATAGAATATTAAAACTGTTGAGAACAAAACTAAGCTATAAATCTTAAATTCTACTTTTGGACTTCTTAGACAAAGGAAATGATATGCCCTATGGAACAGTACCAGAATGTTCCAAATTCATGAAGAAGGAACTCACATACAGACCGAAATGCACAAAGCTATGCTTAGGGTTAATGCTAAGTACTGAGGTAAAGGGATGATCATACAAAGATGTTCAAAGTTCTACTCACACCATGGTCCAAGTTCATTCTTTGATTTTTCCCCCTCCTCCCGAATTCCAAATATAAGCAACGACAGACAAAATGTCCTAAAATAGAAAAATTAAAAATTTCCATAGGCCAGAAACAGAAACTCAATACAGAAAATGAAAAAAGAGCAAGAACATCAAGAGGAAGGTTCAAAGTGTGGGAGAAAGTGCAGAGTTGGGACCACACTGATATGTTCAGGAAACTGGGGCAGATGTGTTGATGGGCTTTATGTAAGAGGGTGTGTTGTAGAAAGGCCTCACATAGTAGAGCCCAACACAGGATTGTGTCTAATTTGAATGAGATGAAGAAGCATAAAAATAAAAGGGGGAAAAACCCACACTATTTAATAAATAATAGTGGACAATTTATATATTTGAAAAAATATGGTTCAATTCCTAACTCAGATTTTTATTCTTCTTTTTTATTAGAACATTATATTTATGCATAGTGTGGCTGAGTAAAGCTCCATTGTGTATATATACCACAATTTCTTGGTCCATTAATCTATTGACAGGCAGCTGAGTTGATTCCATAATTTGGCTATTGTGAATTGTGCCTCTGTAAACATTGCAGTGGCTGTATCACTGCAGTATTCCAATTTTAGTTCTTTTGGATAAATCCCAAGGAGTGGGATAGCTGGGTCACATGGTAGTTCCATTCCTAGTTTTTTGAGGAGTCTCCACACTGCTTTGCAAAGTGGTCGTACTAATTTGCTGTCCCACCAACCATTTACGAGTGTACCTTCCCCCCCACATCCTCACCAAGCATTTATTATTATTCATCTTCCTGATAATTGCCGTTCTGTCTAGAGAGAGACAAAATCTTAATGCAGTTTTGACTTATGATTCCTAGAGATATTGAACATTTTTTTATTTGTTTGTTGGCCATTTATGTTTCTTTGTTTGAGAAACTTTTGTTTAGTTCCTTTGTCTGCTTATTGATTAGATTCTTTTGTGTTTTGTTTTGCTTTGAGTTTTTTGAGTTCTTTATATATTCTTGATACTAACCTCCTGGCAGAGGAGTGGCTGGCAAAGATTTTCTCCCATTCTGTACACTCCCTCTTCACTCTCTTCATCATTTTTTCTCCTGTGCAAAGTGGTTTTTTTTAATTTGATGACACCCCACTTACTGATTCTTGGTTTTATTTCTTAAGCTTTAGAGATCTTGTTTAGAAAGTCAATGCCTGTACTTGTATGATGGAGTGTTGACCCTATGTTTTCTTCTAGCAGTTGTAAGGTTTATGGTCTGATTCCTAAGTCTTTGATTCATTTTGATTTGCCCTCTGTGCAGGGTGAGAAACAGGGACGTAGTTTCATTCATCTACATATAGTTACCCAGTTTCCCCAGCACCAGTTGTTAAAAAGGCTGTTTAAAGTGTAATATATATACACAATGGAATATTACTTAGTCATAGGGAAGAATGAAATTATGACCTTTGCTGGTAAATTAATGGAATTGGAAACTATCATGCTAAGTGAAATAAGCCAATCCCAAAAAACCCAAGGCCAAATGTTCTCTCTGATATGAAGATTCTAACACACAATAAGGGGTGGGAGAGGGGAGAATAGAAGTTCACTGGATTAGACATAGGAGAATGAAGGGAAAATGGGAGGGAGGGGAATGGGAATAGGAAAGACAATAAAATGAATCAGACATAACTTTTCTGTGTTCATATGTGAATACATGACCAGTGTGACTCCACATCATGTACCACCACAAGAATGGGAAGCTATACTCCATGTATGTATAATAAGTCAAAATACATTCTACTGTCATATATAACTAAAAAGAACAAATTTAAAAATGAAAAAAAGCTATCGTTTCTCCAACATATGTATTTGGGACTTTTGTGAAGTATCAGATGATTGCAATTATGTGGCTTTGTCTTCTATTCTATTCCATTGACTTCCATGTCTACTTGGATGCCAATACCATGTTGTTTTGTCACTATAGCTGAGTAGTATAATTTGAGATCAAGTATTATGATGTCTCCTGCATCACTTTTCTTATTCAGGGTTGTTTTGGCTATTCTGGGTCTCTTATTCTTCCAAATGAACGTAAGGACTGATTTTTCTAGTTCTGTGAAGAATAGCTGTAGGAAAACTAGCCTTCTATATTTTAAAATTCCTTATAAACAAAACATAAAATGAATAACGAGACATAAACGTTTGCATCACACACAACGGGGAAATGGACCAAAGACACATAATTCAGTCATTGTTTTTGAGAGGAGAAGAAATTGGGTGTGAGAATGAGGAAACTTTCTGGACGAAAAATTCCATATCATGATAGAGGTTTGGAAGTCTCAGATGTGTGTGCCTATTAAGTTATGCACATGCAATATGTGCATTTCACTGCACATAAATTATGCCTTGATATATAGTTCCTATAACAGCTATAAGAAGAAACAGTGCATAAAAAATGGGCAAAGACTAAACACAAGAAACTCTTTGAAGAACTATAAATTAACAGTGAATTTATGGAATAGTCCCCAACCACATAAATAATTTTGAAAAATAAATTGAATTAACAATGATACCTTTCCCCACAAATTGATTCTCTCATACATTGTTGGTGGGTATGTAAATTGGTGCAGCCTCACTGGAAGAAACTTAAGAAGACAAAAATATTTATTTAATGCATATAATCTAAGATGCAGTAATCCCAAATTTACAAATTTAGATAATCTAGCAGGAGTATATCAGTATGCTTATATAAAGACATTTGAGCTTTGTGTTTATAATATAAAATTTTGGAAACCACTGTAATATTCATCACTAAGCAAAAGAATTAAATGATGTTATAATACTTAATGCCGCTGAATTATACACTTAAAAATTGTTGAAATGATCAATTTTGTGTTATGTATATTTTCTGCAACAAAAAACAAAGTACATTATGACTTAGTTATACAACAGAATACTATACAGACTTTTAAAATGGCATAAGGATCTCTATATACAGATTTTGAAGTATTTCATAGCTTATTAAGTAGGCATGCTTTTAGGTATCTATATGTATGTAACTGGAGAAATACATAAGCTTTTTTCTTTTTTTTTAAAGAGAGAGTGAGAGAGGGAGAGAAAGAGAGAATTTTTTAGTATTTATTTTTTTAGTTTTCGGCGGACACAACATCTTTGTTGGTATGTGGTGCTGAGGATCGAACCCGGGCCGCGCATGCCAGGCGAGCACGCTACCGCTTGAGCCACATCCCCAGCCCCATACATAAGCTTTAAAAAAAAAAAAAAAATCTTGACATTTGTGGGCATGAAGATGTGGCTTGGACTTGAGCACTTGGCTAGCATGCACAAAGCCCTGGATTCAATCCCCAGAACCACAGACAAAAATAAAATGAAACAAAAACAAAACTTGCCATTTGTGGTATTGGCTTATAGAGCAAGTTTCATTTTATTTTATTGTTTTACTTTGTATATCCCTATATTGGTTAAATTTATGGATGAGCACATGCTTGATTCAAAAATTAAAACAGGTTCCAAGGTATGTTACCATGTTTTCAAAGAGTGTGAAGATGGAAGAAGTAGCACTGTGTTCATAAAGCATCTAGAGGCTTCAACAGACAGAACTCAGGACTGTGACACAAAGACTAGTATGGAGGTGTTGAGATTGGCCTGTTACGCAAACTATGTCATTAAGATCGAGTGCAAATGCAATAAATTCTTATGTAAATGTTTTAATTCTAATTGGATAATGGTGCTTCAAAATGCACTGGATACGATATTTTAGGTGGAAAGAGGACAGTTGAGGCAAACAGCACTATGGAGGCTCGGGACTGTGTGCTCTTGTACAGATCCACAGACCAGCTCTCTCTGCAGAGCAGTCATGCGAAATCGCTCACCTTGGCGTCCACTTTCAGTGACTTGTCCTCCTCTCCAATAGCTCACTTCTTTTATTTCACCCTGTTTCCTCTTGCAAAAAAAAAAAAAGAGAGAGAGAGAGAGAAATTCACAATTCGACCCCTCCCCCCCAAAAAAAAAAATAAAAATAAACAGGAGTCAGTTTCTGGTAACAGAATCCTTCCCTGTCCTTGGTCTATGTTGGTTCCCCTGGGTGGTTTCTTCAGGACTTGTGCCAACTTCACTTTACAGTCGATGAAGGGATTTTCTCACAGAAAAAAAAGCAAGTGGATGAGGTAGATTGGAAATCTGACTCCTGAGAATCTGTGAAGATCCTATTGGTCTGAGGCTCGGGGCATGGATGGGTTTTGAAGAGCAGAGTCTTCCATCACCTTACGTAGTGTCGTCATAGTCCACATCTGCAATGTTTGCCTTCCTCAGCCTAGAATAGATGTCTGCAGAGACCTGAACGCAAAGTCACATGGATAGGATCAGAGGACAACAGACAAGGAGAACATACAAACAGCAATTTTGTGTTATGTATATTTTCTGCAATAAAAAACAGAAGTCTACCAACGCTCCTCCCCAGTCAACTGAATACTTCCCACCATGGTGCACCCACAGCATGTAAATAAGAGCCTCTTAGAAGATGGTGACTACCCATAAGCATTTTCAGATGGCCTGCTGCCCACTGGAGGCTTACAGAGGGCTTCCTTCCTGATGAGCTGCAGACTAATCCAAGCATATAAGGCCTTCCCTCATCCTTACGGGCCATTGTCATGGGCTATCATTTTTAAAGATTTCAGAATTGAAAACTAAATTTAGCATAGCACCAGAGTTTCCCAAGGACTTGAATTCTGTCCTGAGATAACTGGCTGCCAGAATGCACCCCACGAAAATGCTAAGCACCTACTCTTTGTGCAGTTGGGATACCTACGATTTTCAGAAAGTGACTTTGTATCATCAATATATATCTTGAATTGTTTGAGTTTTGCAAATTATTGATATCTCATAACACAAATCACTATGAGCTTAGTTTTGTTCAATATTAATTTAGTTTGCCGCACACTGTTTTGTTGACCTTAACAGCACTAAGTGATATATATATATGTGTGTGTGTGTGTGTGTGTATGTGTATATATATATATATATATATATATATATATATATATATATATATTCCAACAGTATTTTAGGAAAAATATTTTCAAATAAATAGAATTTTTAAAAATTCGATATGGTTTAGATAGGAGGTGTTCCTCCAAAGCTCATGTGTGACATAATGCAATTTCATTTTAAAGATGCAATGATTGGGTCATGAGAGCATTAACCCAATCACTGCATTAATCCACTTCAATGGATTAATTTTAACTGTAGGCAGGAGGATGTGGCTGGAGGAGGTAGGTGTGTTTGTGGGGGGGTACTTTCAAAGTATATATTTTATGAACAGAGCTCGCTGTCTGCCTCCTGATGGCCATGTCGTGAGCTGCTTTCCTCTGCCATGAAGTTCCACCTCACTTGGGTCCAGAGCAATAGAGCCCATTTATGGACTGAGACCTCTGAAATCATGAGCCCCAAATAAACTTTACCTCCTCTGAAATTGTTCTTGTCAGGTCTTTTGTTTACAGGGCTGAAATAGCAGCAATTGAACTACAAATAACCTATATGCTTATTGCTAAAGCAAATGTACATGTAAGACTTCAAAACTTCCTTGTACAGAAATTCCTCCATTGTGATGGTAGATAAGAGATCATGACATTTTTTTTTCCTCTAAGTGTCTATCATTTAAGAAGTTTGTGAACCGTCCTCAGGGGAAACAGAGAATGTGCACGGAGAAAAAAACCAATAAGAACCTGTCTCACCTTATTCTCCACCTGTGTCCTCATGTGTTCAGCTGTGAAAGAAAAAGTAAGTGCTGTGAGATTCTACTTATATTTAAAGTCTTTCAATAAATACCCACTAATAAAGGCTTCTTCATCTTCTGGGTATTTCCCTTAGATTGATTTTCATCATTATTATTATTATTTTGCTTTTCGATCTAGTATGACTACCATAGTATCCAAAGGAAAAATGATTATCTTCTTGGTTCCAAGAGAAGGAAAGACAAAGGTCAGAGGCAAATTCATCCCCAGCCTCAAGTCTCACCTGCTCCCAATTCCTGCTCCTGCTGGACATGGTAGACCAGGGAGTACACATCATCCCCACGCATGACATTCACTGCAAGAGAAGAAAGGACTCTTTGAAGTAGGACAGAAGACTGGACACCCGAGGAATTTTCAGGAAGCAGGTTTATTGACTTCAGGGTTCAGAGGTGGCTCTCGCCTAAGAATTCTTTCTCTGAGCAAAGATTTTGGAAATTTTTTGAGCTTTATACCCAGTGTTGGCGGGAGGAGGTCCTTGGAGATTCACAGGACAAGTTCTCTCTGTTCCATGCCCGAGACCAGACACAGGTTTCACAATTTTTTTTTTTACCAAGAAAACAGAGATAATATTGTTTTTTACAGCAAGTTTGCAGACTTGACTCTATCACAGCTTTTGTGTGCAAACCTGGCATATACAAGAAAGAGGAAATACCAACCACAGTAACCTCTGCAGGCATCCTGCTGATCTGACAAGAGGAGAATTAATTAATTATTAATTATTGCTTAATTATGGCAAGGGTCTTCTGGATGTGGGTGAGGGGGTCTCTGGATTGCTTCATTCCCCCCTTTGATGATTTTTATTTCAATCAAAGATCATCATCTTCTTCTTGGCTTTAAAGCTTTACATAATGTCATGCATGATCTCAGTTGTTGTCTTTCTTTTAACAGCTGTTTTTATAGTAGATAAAATAGTTTTAATGCACAGGGAAGCCAAATGTGGGAGTAATAAATAGGTTAACAGCAGAAGACCTGCTATGCCAATTAAGCTTTTAAATCCACCAAGGGCTGAAAACCATCCTGCAAATAGTGAGATTGGATTCCAATCTTTAATGCCTTTCCAGGTTTGGACGGGCACCTGTGCTAGTTTTCTGATATTGCTGGCTATGTCTTTAAGTGTCTGTCCGTGGTCATCTATTTGGATGCGACAGTCTGAACTGTTAAACTTTTCATGTACTTCCCCTTCCTCAGCTAGTGGGTAATCTAATGCCAAGCGGTCTTGATAGATAGGCACTCACATTTGGGCCTGTTGTGTGGCCAAAGGCTGTAGCAGTTTGATTAGTAATAATTTCCAGTACAGTTTGCAGGCGAATTATCCAGTTTAGCACATAAAGAGTTCTATAGCGCAACTGTCATGCTGTACCCAGGTAGCAGGACCATAAATGGCTTCGACATCATGACAAAGTCCCTTCTTCCTATCATTCAGTTTACTCTGTGTGTCTACCGCCTGTCCCAGCCCTGGAGGCTGATGGGTCATTTATTTGTAGAGGAGGAGGGGACACAGCAGGATCTGGTTTGGCCAGCAGAGGTCAGCTCATGGCTCAGTTCCTTAGCTTATTATGGCTTAGGTATGAGGTGTCCCCCAAAAGCTCATGTGTGAGACAATGCAAGAAAGTTTAGAGGTAGAATGACTGGGTTATGAGTCTTCACCTAACCAGTGCATTGATTCTCTGCTGGGTATTAACTGGTGGTAACTTTAGGCAGAAAGGTGTGGCTGGAGGAGGTGGGTCATTGAGACTGTGCCATTGAGGTATATATTTTGTCCCTGGTGAGGGGACTTTGGCTCTGCTTCCTGATGTGATGTCCTGAGCTGCTTTCTTCTACCATGACCTTCTTCCACAATGTTCTTTCTGTCTTACCTTGAGCCCCAAGGCATGTAGCCGGCCGTCTATGGACTGAGACCTCTGAAACTGAAATCACCAAATAAATTTTTCTCCTCTAAACTTGTCCTTGTCAGGTCTTTTGGTCACAGTGATGAAAAGCTGACTCAAATGCTATGCCTACGTTGTCCCAGGTCATTTGAGAAACTTTACCATTTTCGTATACAGGCGGTAGCTGCACTGGGTCAGGTGAGTTGAGATAGTTGGGTTCTTGAGGTTCAGGACTGGAATGGCTCCTACAAACACAGAAACACGTGTGAGCTGTCTGGAATAGCATTCAAGATGTCCCAGACCTATCTATCCAAGATCGTAAAACAGCGAAGGAGAGAAGCTCTTTAAGGAAGAGTCCTGGACAGAATATCAGTCCAGGGAACTGGAAGGCACATCCTACCGTATAAGCCATGGCCCTAAGTGTGGACACTGCAGTCGCCCTAGTGCACATATTCCACAAGTCTTAGCTGACTGATTCACTGTGGGACAGCCCACACCTGAAATGATGTCACTTACGTTATAAAGGCTCACTAAATCCTGGATAGAGAAATAATGATTCACCCCAGAGGAAAACAGGTGGCTGACCACACTAAGGAACTTGAAGAAAAGGCAGAATTAAACAGGCATCTATGGAATGTACCACTGAAAGAGGGCCACTCTGATTTGGAAAAGAAAAATCTGTTTATTTTTGGCATAAACAAAAACATATAAAATACATCAAATAAACACTGGTATTCCTAGAAGGACGTATTTGAAAGTGTTTTCTTCCTCTAAACTTCTAAAGAATGTCATCAATAATTTTTCAGTATGTTTATGCCTGTCTAACATTACAGAAATGTGTATATGTATATCTCACCTGCCCTGAAATACTTTAGGACTCTCAAGATCTTTCCATATGTTCATGGGTCTCTGCAGCCTACAGACAGACCCTTAGACACTGGCTGAGACATTGACTGCTTGAACAAATGGACAGTCCTGGTCAAAGCAATGTAACTTTCTTATTGTGAAGATGTATTGAAAGGGATAGACATAGGAAAAATGATTAATTAGTTATCATATGAAACTTACAAGACCAGAAGTAGAAAATTAAAGTACACTGAACTCAGCTGTGATTTTTAGGTATGAGAAGATAGCAAAACAGCTCACACACAAAAAAAGGACAATTCAGAGTTAAAAATTTTCTTGTTTTCCTGCATTAGTAGCACCTACAGAGAAAGCAGAGGTCTTACCTGTGTGGGTCCCTGGTTGAGCATCTTTCTGAAAGTCAAACAGATGAGTGAACCTGTCAATGGAGGAACCTCCTTCTCGGCTCCCTTATAGCCCTGGTACACAGGGATGCACCTCCTGCCAGAATGCCCACTGTGGATGCCACCCTGTGCCCAGAGGACATCCGGGCAATTATTTGCAGAGCCTTCCTTTCACAAGTGAGGAGACTCAGGTCCAGAATATAAATGAGCTGCCCCAAAGCAAAAAGCACCGGATCTACGAGTGGAGCCCAGGTCTCTGGACTCTCATGTCTATGATGTGAGGATGAGAAGCTTATCCTGCCCAAAGTCCTCACAGGCAGGTGTTGCCACAGCCATGTTATAGCGGACGTGCCCAAAGATGCTGGAAAAGTCTAGAATTTAAATGAAAATCTCACATTGTCCTCTCCTGCTCCATCTCCCACTCGCTCGGGGGAGAGCAAGAGCCTGGAGCTCAGTATACCAAGGAATAGGTAGCTGTCATTGGTGATAAAGTGGGAGGCTGAGTCACCCGCTGAAGCGTCTTGGAGAAAATGGCATTTCCACTCAAGAGGGAAGGTTCCAGCAATGATTAGAACATGTGGATATGTGAATGAGCTTTTCGGGGAGTAGGGAGTAGCTTTTGGCAAACCCAAAAGATAAATAAGACTCTCTGCACTGACTTTAGAGCTAGGAGAGGAGCGGGCTTAGCTGGAGCTGTTAAGCACTTTTCTCTTCCAGGGGCTGATTAATTCAAGTATTACGTTCCTCTATAAAAAAAATTAAATCACAGAAGAATATGATATCAGCTGAACCTCAATTGATGACATGTGGGCAGATAAAGAATTTTACTAAATTGGCTAAATTTTGCAAATTGTATACTGCAAAGGATAAATATATGGCTAAAAGCATATATCTATCCTTTGCCGTTTGCATGTTACCCTCCCAGCCTATTTCAGTGAAATCTGAGGTCACAGAATACCCACCTCTATGAGTACTAACCTATTTTTCTCTTGAGCCGGTAGCAAAGTAACAGGATTGCCGTGATGAGACCAAGGCTGCCGAGCAGCCCCTCAACGACTCCTGAAGTAAGATGTTCGCCTCTGGGTTCGGCAGGCACTGAGGGGGAGACCTGGGGGTGAGCTGCTGTAGGAAGGAATTGGGTTTGGGGACAGACCTCTTGGTACGGGCTCTGCTCAACGGCTGCTCTCCCAGGACGGATGTACTTATTTATTTAGGGATCTGCGGCTGTTCACATTGATGCAAGAAGACAGGCACCCGACCTCCACTCCTCCCACAGGAGCCCTCGTCCTGAGTAGAGCAGCAGAGGCACCGGGGTGTCAATGGGCCTCTCCTGGGGTGCTGGGGAAGACGCGGATGGAGACAACCCCACCACCGAAGCTATACCTGTGAAATTGAGAGTCACCGCCTCACTGCGCTGGGCACCCTGGCCATTGTCGGCCTCGCAGGAGTAGTTTCCAGAATGTTCTGCAGTCAGGGAGAGGTTGAAGGATGCTCCTCCCCCAGAGGGCGCCGAGCTGTTCCCCAGGGTGACGTCCTCATGATAAAACTGGTACAGGATCGGGGGAGAGCCCCCCAGGGCCTCGCAGTGAAGCTCCACCACGTCCCCCACCTCAGCCTGGGCCCTGGGAGCCCTGAGGGTGAGCACAGGGCGGGACACTGGAACTGACAGGGACAGTGGACTGTCAGAGACGTGTCTCCACTGGTGCAGTAGAGCCAAAATCCCTGCCTGTTCCCAGAGACTCCACCCATGGAACTTCCACAAGGCACCCCAGGGGAACACGGAGCCGAGCCGGCCAAGCTGCAGGCACCCCAGCACCCCAGGAGAGGCCCATTGACACCACACGGGAACTCACTCCTGACAGCGATGTCCACCAGTCCGCTGAGGCTGGGGCCGTGGCCGTTGTCAGCTGCACAGTAGTACTGGTCGGAATCACTCTCCGTCACTGGTGCGACCTCGAAGTTTGCTGTCCGTGAATGCTGGGTCTTGGTTTCCAGGTTTAAACCCAAATGCCCTTTGTACCAGACGAAGGTGATGTTTCCTGTGCCCTTAGCCACCGAGCAGATGAGGACCAGTTTGTCTCCCTTCATCACCTGTCCCCCTGGAGGCTGAGTCTCCAAGCTCACGTCAGAGACAGGAATTCCTGCACAAACACCAGATAATGTGGGAGAAACCCGAGTAGGGAGTGTTTGGAGCACAGGGAGTAGGTATGGGGGTCTTGAAGGCAAAGCTGAAGGCAAAGTCATGATGTATAAAGTTTGACTGGAGGGGAGGCTCTACTGATTTGGAATCAGTTCTAGTTTGGTGGTGATGATAGGGTTAGAAAGATATGATAATATCACCATGGAAAATGTGGCATCTCCTCTTTGCTTAGGACAATGTGACTTCCATTCCCCTCAGTCTCAAACTTTTTTTTTTTTAAGGCACAGTAATATAGTGATTATAAGTCCAAATTGTGAGTCAATCTGCCTAGATGTGGATACTTGTTCCAACTCTTGCTTGCGGTGCATGCTTGATCAAATTACTTTTATAAGACTCAATTTCTCATCTGTAAATGGAGATGCAATGATAGTTATCTCCTGCAGGTGTGGCGTTTCAATTAAACATATATGTGAAGCACTAAAATGGCACCTGCTGTGTACGAGCTGTTCAATGGTTTTTGCCGTGGTGGAGATAGCAGGTTTAGTTTCACTAGTGTTGAGTTTTTAGAAGTCTGGGTCTACCTAATATTTTGGAGGTAGTAGACTTGAATGTCATACTCCGGCCACACCTCCAACTCTGTACTGGATATTGAACCCAGGGGTGTTCTACCACTGAGCTATACCTCCAACCCTTTTTAATTCTTATTTTGAGTCAGGGTCTTGCTAACCTCAAACTTGCAATCCTTCTGACTTAGCCTCCCAAGTCACTGGGATTACAGGCGTTGCACCCTGGCATCTGACTAAACGTTGGGTTTTTGCAGGAGATCATGTCACAGAAGTGTCAATCTGATATGGTATGACATGGTTCATAATAATAAAATTTTCTTTTTATACTCTTTCAAAATCAAGCCCCCCCCCCACACACACACACACAAGCCTTCTCCAATAGTCTATTCCACACACTTCTACCAAGCCTTCTCTTGCCACCTGGTCAAGGTGACCCTGGAGAGAGAGGGATACGAGGATTGCTGAAGCCTCCCTCCACCTCTGCCATCCCAGGGACAGGAGAGGTAGCATCTGCCGTCCTCTCCCCAGCGGACTCTGGAAGCACAGTCCTTAGATACTCACTCTGCACCTGTATGTAGGAACTCTGGCTCTGTTTGGGGGGTTTATTCCCCGCTGTCGTCATGGTACACCAGTAGGTCCCCGAGTCTTCCTTCCACACCGTGGGGATCTGGAGCTTTGGGGAGCTGCTCCGTTCTGATCCCCGGTTGTGGCCATCTCTGAAGAAGCTGAACTGGGGTTGGACAGGTGGCGGCTGAAGAAGGAGCCGGGTCTCACAGGTCAGGGTCAGTGAGCTCCCCTCTATGGGCTTGGAAGGCCTGGCTGTCAGCACAAGATGTAGAAACAGCTCTGGAGAGAATAATTAAACAGATAGAGTCCAGGGCCATGGGGTTCACAGTTCCTGGTGAGAGGCATTCGGTCCTCAGCCACACAATACCCCTATGTTCCCTAAAGTGGCCCATGGGCTTCCCCTTGCCACGGACCCACCCTGTCCATCCTCACACATCCTGCCACGGGCCACAGCAGCCACTTCCAGAAGGCAGCACTGTGACTAGGATCTTATAATTCTTGAAGTTCTGCCCAGGAACTAAAAACCCCTTTCTGGAAGCCAGGGCAGGAATATTGAAGACAGTCACTGCAGTTGGCATTGGAGACGGGGAAGCTTTGATTTTTAATAAAAGCGAATACATTTCTGTGGACCATGGTCTATCACCTGGTTGTTATTCTCTTCTGTTCTCTTTCCCCTCCCGTCTCAGACACATGCTGTTTCAAAGACAGAATGTGGACCTGAAGAATCAGTCAGGATGGGAACAGCACAGAGGAACTCAAACCCCTCTGTGTGGACTATGTCTTGTCCCTACTGTCGCTAGTCCCATTGCTGGGAAGTGCCCTGTGGACATCCACACAGCCCCATTCCCTTGATCTGGGACTTCGACACAGACCTCTGCTGCAGCCACAGGAGAAGAAAATTTAGTCCATGCCTTAAGCCTTAGGGGTAGATCCTTTGGGGCCTTAGGGACTTTTTTTCTGGGTAAATAAAGATGGTGAAGGTGCCTTCTACTCTCCCCTCTCCCCTTAGCACTCCCAGTTGCAGAAATCTACGAAATCTCACAAATCTTTGGGCACGTGCTTATCCAACTCTTAGAGCCTCTGACATGGGAGGCTCTATTTATTTATTTTTTTTCCTGAAAGAAACCTCTTCCTCTCCTCACCAGATGCCAGCGAGAGTACTCTGGATCACTGAGAGATGATTCCTAGACTAATGTCTATCATTTCCAATTCTGCCCCGCCCACACCCCACACACACAAGGCTTTTCCCCGGGTCTTTTTAAACCTCAGTTTCATCTGTGGTTACCAGAATGTTCCCTCTGACCTGGGGCATGGAATACCCTGTTCTTTTTGTCCTCAGAAAGCTGGGCCCCAGAAAACAGAGGAGCATTACAGCTTTTGGAGCTGAATAGAGAAAGGAATAAAACAGGCATTTGGGCACCTAGAATCCACTCAAGCTTCTATCCAGGGCAGGGGAGCAGGTGGAGCTGGAAGCCACACAGGGCTGACTACAAGAGCCTGGAGCTCAGACTTGCAGGTCAAGCTTAATGCCATTAATTCCCAGGCAGCAGAGATTACCTGGAAATACCTAGGAATTTTGTTTCTTTATCCTTGATGTAACTATGGATTTTTGCTTAGGCTAGAATTTGGCACCTGAGGTTAAGGGTAAAGGAGAGACCAAGAACAAAGCTCGTGTGACATTAACACCAAGCAGGAGCTGGACTTGGACAAATATTAGGTAAGGAACTTAGAGGGCCAAGGTGATTCCGATCTCTCTGGTCACAGGAATCCCTGATCCCTGGAGGTAGCACAACGTCCTCTCTTAACCCTTAGGTTAG
Organism: Marmota marmota marmota; assembly: GCF_001458135.2. Classification (NCBI taxonomy): domain Eukaryota; kingdom Metazoa; phylum Chordata; class Mammalia; order Rodentia; family Sciuridae; genus Marmota; species Marmota marmota. The sequence continues at coordinate 561,957 of NW_026000079.1, read as the reverse complement.
TATCTTAGGCACACGAGAGCGGTTCTAGCATATATTATATTGGAAGCTGCTTTAGTGAGATTTCTCATGGCAGAAGACTTTCCTACTCCCCTCTTCTGAGAAAGTCAAGACTCTGAATCAGGATCAGAGCAATGAAGTACGTTTGCATAAACCAGTCGGAGAGAGGAAACTGAACTGGGGCAACAACTGTGGCTGCAGAGGGGAGCTAAAAATAGGCAGGAGGCACAGTACGACTTCGTTGCACGTGGCCTGGGGACGGACTTCAGTGTTGTTCTCCATGGCTCTGTGATTTCAGCTTTTCCTCCATCACCCATGGCAGAGTCCCCAGGGGACTTGAAGCCCCTGGGGCAGGGAGGACAGAGACTCTTCTGACATCAGCCTTTGGCACCCTCTGCCTCTTTTGTGCAAATAGCATCTTCATCCCTGTGCTGAGACTTCCCAGAAAGGAAGGGGAAGGCCAGGCGAGACCTGATCACCCAGCTGGGCAGACACGGCTCAGCAGCCTGGGCTCAGGGAAGCCACTGATGTCTGTACACCTCAGCAGCTGTCACCAGATGCATCTTGGACAGGTAGGGGCTGCTCAGAGGGCCATCCACAGGTCTCCTGATCTGACCTGAGTGACAGACTGTGAGGAAGTAAAGGAAGTGCAACTCACCGTCAGGTTCACAGAGCAGAGCTGCAAGAAAATTCAGGAGACATCAGCACAGAGCAGGAAGTCCTACAGGCAGACAAATGTGACTCCTCTAGGACTTTCCAGCAGTAGACCCTCCCTCCTTGTCACTGCCTCCTCCTTCTTTCACTTCCCTCATTTATCTCCCTCCCCTTCCTTCCGTCTTTCCTTCTCTCTGTTCCTTTACCAACATTCCATATCACCCACAGAACACCCACCCCCAAAGCACCTTTTTTTCCCTCTGATCATAATTTCCAATAACTTTTGTCATCGGTGATTCGGAAATGGTAACTTTGTTGTTTCTTAATTTTTTTTGTCGTGCATGATAGTTATGCATAATATTGGGGTTCATTTTGACGTAATTCTACAAGCATAGAATATAATTTGCTCCAATTCAGTCCTCAGTACTTCCCCTCTCCCTCCCCTCCTCCCCTGCTTCCCTTTCCTCTAATGGTCTTTCTTCTATTTACTTACAATTTTTAAAATTAGGGCATTATAACCTTTATTTTTAAAAATCTATTTATTCTAATTGGTGCATTACGATTATACATAGTAGTGGGATTCCTTTTTACGTATTCATACATGCACCATCTAAGAACGTAATTTGGTCAATTTTGTTCTCCATTAAGGCTTAGCTCTTAATTACTTAACATCCCTCTTAGAACTTCTTATTCCCATTTCTACCTCCTCCTGTCAAAAGTCTTGATGATCCAGTCAGGACTCACTGTCTCAGGACCACAACACACTCAGGCAAGGGGGTAAAGGTCTCATGGCTAAGGCATGGAGTCCCTTGTTTTACCAACTTGAGATCAGAAGAAGCTTAGGTCCAGAGAATGGATACACACTTCTCCTGATTCTCCTCTAGCCCAAGGATTTCACCCCACTCTGGTGTCATAATGGTCAAGAAGGAAAAATTTGGGAGATAATGCAGACTTTATAACCAGAAGGCAGAGATTTGGATCTTCAGTTTACTCCAAGTTTACTCTTACAAGCGGTGTGACTCTGGGAAAAATGTTTCTCCTCTCTGTGCTTTGGTTTCTTTTTCCATAAAATGAGATAACAATAGTACCTGCCTGGCAGAGTTTTTGTGAGGATTAAGTGAGTTGATACCCACAAAGTGCTTAGAATAGAGCCTGAAACTTACTTAGTATCCAATAAATAATGTCTTATCACTATTATGTTTAGTCTGAGATGCCTATTGTTTTAGGTTTAATTCTTATTTGAATAATTAGTTTCTCAAGCAGGGGGAGCGAAACATATTTTAGGTATTAATCCACACAATGAACAGTCTTTCAAAGGCTTAATTTTAATTTCATACAAATTTCATACAAATCTTTGATGCATTAGTGCATTCTAAAATATCATTAAAAATTAGAGGTTTTGGTTTTTTGCTTTATATTATTTGGTATGTACATTTTTATTGAATCCTTGTAAGACAAATCCAAGTTTCCGTTAAGTTGTACTGCACATTTTTATTAATCTTGGAGTCTTTTAAAAAATAATTTTGAAGGTTTACTGTATGCCAGGCATTGTGCATGGCACCAGGTTTACAGTAGGGAATATGACCAAGAGTCTGTGGTGTCAAGAATTAACACTATGCTGGGAGGGAGACAATGACAAAATAAATGTAGGATGGTTTCCTAGAGTGGTTGGTGACACAAGAAAAACAGAGCAGAGGAATAAGTTACAGAATGTCTTAGGATGGTCTTGACTGTTTCAATAGATTCGGGAGCAAGACTTTGAAATATCTGGGAAAGTGCATCTAGCAGAGATAAAAACAGCAAATGCACAGGCCGTGGGGCTGTGGGGATGAGCTTGTCTAGGGAGGAAGGAGAAGGCAAGTCCTGCACCTGAACAGGTGGGGGACAGTGGAGAGCATCAGTCTGAAAGGAGCAGGCAGGAGCCAGTCCTGGGGGTCTTTATAAAATTCAGAGCAATTTTGGATTTAATCTAGATGTGATGGTTCCGGGTCAATTTACATTTACAAGTTCAGTCTGACATCGTAAAGGAAACAGGCTGTAGAAATGCAAGAGAGCTCAGGAGAATGTTAGTGGAAATCTAGGAGAGCAGGGATGATGGCTTGACTAGGCAGCACTGATGCTGCGAAGCGGTCATGTGTTAGCATGAATTTTGAAAGTAGAATTAATATGAAATAGAAAGTACAAAAAAATAGATGAATTAAATATGACTCAAAATTTTGACCACAGCCACAGGAAGAAATGTGTGATAGCTACTGAAATGGAGAAGATGTGGGGAGAAATGGGTTAGGTTTGGTGGTGGTGGCCGGTAGAGGTGGAAGGTCAAGAGGTCTGTTTGAGTTTAAGATGGTCACTAGGGGACTTGGGGTTTAGCTTTGCGGCAGAGCACTTGCCGAGCATGTGTGACGTCCTTGAAATGCCCAGCACCAAAAAGAGAGCGAGAAAGAAAGGAAGGAAGGAAGGAAGAAGGAAGGAAAGACGCTATTAGATACTTGAGTGGCCATTGGTACATAAAAGTGCTTAACAACGGAGTCAAAGCTGGAGAAAATAGTTTGAATTTAAGCTGAAAATGGTTCATGGAGCAACAGAATCATATAATTTAGGGAAGAGAACCAGCAGAATAGAGTATGCTAGGAGCCAGGTGTTCAAAATGTGTCCAGGAGAAGGAGTGATCATCAGTGTTGAATGCCCCAAGAGGCTGAGGAGTGGAAACTGGAAACCGGGTGAGGCCACATGGCCGTAGTGGACTTGATCAGCAAAAGCAGTTTCCATGGAGCAGTGAGTGAAAGACCAATTAAAATGGGTTCAAGAAAGGAAAAGGAAGGACCACAGAGACCTAAAGCCATTTATCAGCTGTTGGGGGTTACAGAGAGGGGACCATCTGACATGGAGAGAGTGAGGGGGGAGGGGATGTTTGAAGTGAGGGAAATGGGTTTTTGAGATGAATTGGTGGCCACGAGACCCTAAACCTTTGTTAAAAAATCCCAGATACTATTTCAAAAAAGCAGATCTTAATAGAATCAAAGATCAAATATGGAGTTTAAAGAAAAAGATGGAAGGAAGTGAAACAAAGACTAACTCACTGAAAATTTGTAAAGGGAGACAGAAAAGGGATGGGGCAAGGGGGTGGGTGAGAGAGAAGATATTGAGGACAGTGGGAGAGGACACAGAATAGGTGACCGCAGGGGACAGCGAGTGGGTAGATGCGGCAGCAAAAGCATAAGGACATTTTCTTCTGGTGGTTTTTATTTTATCAACATGCCATGAAGCAAGGGTATAAATGGGAATCAAAGGGGTCCATCTAGGGGAAAGAAGGTGTGAAACGGTGGTCATCGTGGGCAGGAGAAGAGGACCGTCAAAGTGCAGGAAAGTGCCTGGCAGTGCTAAGAGCTGCCTGAAATTTGGGGTCCCACGTTAAATGGAGATGTCAGCTGGGCTGTGCCTTTTGTCTAAAGTCCCCTCCAGCTGCTCAGGCACACATGTAAAGTGTGTTAAAAAAAATAGGGTTGAGCAGGACCGTGCTGTGGGGACTGAGAGCCTAAGGGGTGTCGTGGTGATGGATTGGGGAATCTGCGTCCCGTGGGGACGGAGCACATGATGTGTGGTCACCGATCATGGAAAAGCAATGCTGGGAGTCACAGACACCTCGGAGACACTGTTAGAGAAAGTGACCTAGGTTACAGTGGGGTGGGCAGGAATCCTGAAAAAGGAGGTGATGATAAGTTCTAAGGCTTGACAGTGGGAATGGGGTGCAAAGAGGGCTAAGAGAAAATAATGCTTGTAACAATAAGAAGAAGGGAACTGAAAGGTTATCTTTGTTGTGCAGATTTTTTGGCATGGCTGTTGAAAGCATCAAGAACAAAGACAGAATTAAGGGTAGAAGGAGAGATGGGCAGTGAACACGTCTTAGATAAAAACTGAAGCGATAATTTTCCTCAAAACTCTGCCTGACTCTGAGCCCTGAGTTGGAAGTACAGATCTGAGATGTGCCGAGCACCCCTGAGCCTCGCCAGGCAGAGACTTAGTCCCCAGGAGTCCCCATAGATTGTCAGCCAGTGGAGCCCCAGTGTGATGGCTCCCCAGACCCTGCTCCCAGCTGTCCGACTCACCACAGATAAACAGCAAGAGCCCCGGCCGCATGAGGACCAGATTGAAGATGGTTAAATGAAGATGCTTCTTAGACAAAAATAATGCACCTCAGGTCAAGAGATGACAGCTTTCAGGTTTGAGGAAGTCAGGACCGGAAGTTCACCATTCAGCGCACGTTTATAGAAATAGAAGAAGGAAGAAGAACCCCCCCAATGGCCAGGCTCAATTTCTTCTCCTATGAAGGCTGAGAAAAATCAAAGATATTCTGTAGTTTGGTGCCATTCCACAACCCGGAGACACTATGCGTCCATCAATATTCGAGGGCCTCCTTTAAGAGCTCTGGTCTCTCAAAGAGAGTTTCTGACTTCAATGGGTCTCACCATGATACAGACCTCCTGAAATTCAAGTGGCACACTTTCATCTTTGTCCCCTCCACGGTCTCATCAACACACCCCTGTTTCCCAGCAGTCCCTAGAAAAGTCACGCCAGGCAAACATCATTGAGCTACGGATGGATGGGGTGGTCACCAGGTCACATCTGACAGCTGTCTCACAGGATGATCTGCACAGGGTCCAACTATTCATACCTTTACAAACTTTCACACTGGAACTTTTGGTGTACCAACAAATGAGCATAAAACAGCTGAGAAACAAAATCATGGGAAATTACAATTCGTAACAAAATGTTACAGTATATGAAAATAAAATAGAGAAAATAGGCATATGCACATCAGCCCCTGAACACTAGGGAGGAGTTCGCTATTTACCCCAACTGACATTTGTGATATTTCTCTTTCTTCATCCCAAGTCTGGATATCTAGAACCCCTCTCATGGCTTTCCTTATCACTTTGAACTACCAGTTCTTGGTACGTGAAGCCTGTGTGTAATTCAGACTATGAATTAGAGGATAAATGACTTTAATTTCCAGTTTTTTCAATCTTGGAGTATTTAGGGTTGCGAATAGACAGACCAAAAAAATGGAAGCTGAGCCATTAAGAAATGTGGAAAGGTGCCATCCAATACTGACATCTGCGTCCAGGAATCAAGTCCAAAGAGGAAGACGGAGAGAAAAAAAAAAGAGTGGTCAGTGATGCACAAAAATAAAGGAAAATGAGAGCATGTGGGGAAGCAGACTAATGGTCCCCAGGAAATGGCTGAAACCTGATGGTGGGCCCACACCTTTGCTCCCAGGCGTGAGAAAGCCCATGTGGAGACAAGGATGCCAAGGTTAAAGTGTCGGGGACCACACAGAAGTGTCCTTAGTGCAAGCCCGGGGTGTAAAGCTGCTTTTGCATACACGGTGCTGCTTTGTGTCTCTTCCCCTGCGGTCACGCATGTCCTGCTCCAGTGACCTCATGACTTCTTCAGCTAAAAATGTTTTTCCTCCTTCTCCACAGACTGAAAGGCCTTTTAAAAATCAGTTTATTGAGATATGATGAACGTACATTGAAGTGAACCCATTATAAATTTATGATGCCGTGGTTTTTGACAAGGTATACGTTGATGTAAATACAATCACAATCATAAGTAGAACACGTCATCTCAACATGCTGCGTGCACGTGTGTGTGTGTGTGTGTGTGTGCGCTCCGTCCCCATCACCCCGAACATCCCAGAACTATATAACTCTTGATCAGCTGTTTTTTGTTACTATAGATTAGATCTGTCTTTTCTACTAATAAATAGAAATACAGTGTTTATTATTTTGTTTCTGTTTTCTCTCCCCCCACCCCTGACTAGGAATGGAACTCAAAGATCCCTACCGCTGAGCTACATTGCTAGCCTTTCTAATTTAATTAAATTAATTAGTTTATTTTTGTGGTATTAGGGCTTGAATCCAGGGTCTTGTACATGCTGGGCAAAGGTTCTACCACTGAGCTACATCTCCAGCCCTTTTTATTTTTTATTTTGAGAGAGGGTCTCACCAAGTTTCGAGGCTGGCCTCAACTTGCCATGGTCCTGCCTCAGCCTCCCTAGTCACTGGGATTGCAAGCATGTCCTACCACATTGGGCTGAGAATTCACATTTCAACAATTTTGAGCCTTTTGACCCACAAGCAAGGCACGGCTGTCTATTTATTCAGGTGTTCTTTAACATCTCTCACAGTGTTTTGCAGTTTTCAATGTCCAGTTTTTTTCACGTTTTTGTCAAATAGAGCCCTAGGCCATTCCTATCCGATTATTATAATGGACAGTGTTTCATAAATTTCAATTTCTATTTTTTGCTGGTATGTATAAGCACAATTAGTTTTTGTACATTGATTTTGTAACCTCCCATCTCGTTAACTTCAAGTAGCTTTTTGATAAATTCCATCAGGATCTTTACATGTATGATCATACTACCTACAAACAACAACAGCCTTAATTATTCTTTTACAGTTTGTGCACTTTTTATTTCTTTTTCTTGTCTCCTTGCTTGAGCTAAGACTTCTGTCACAATGTTGAATTGAAGATGTGAAAGTAGACATCTTTGCATTGTCCCAAAGATGGGCAAAATTAATTCATCTTTCACAACTATGTATGATATGGACTGTAGGTTTTTCATAGATGCTTCAAATATCAAATTAAGGAAGTTCATTTGTATTCATACTTTACTCAAAGTTCTTATCATAAATGAATTTTAAAATTTGTCAAATATTTTTGATGTATCTATTGACTCTCTTATTTCGGTAATAGGATGAATTGTATGTACGATGCATGTGTGTATAATCTCTCTCTCTCTCTCTCTCTCTCTCTCTCTCTCTCTCTCTCTCTCAGCAGTGATAAAGATTGAACCCAGGGCCTTGTGCATGCTAAGCAAGTCCTCTACCACTGAGCTACATCCCCAGCCTATTATAATAGAGTGAATTATATTAATATTGAAATATCAACCAAACCTTGTATTCCTGGAATAAATGTAATTTAGACTTAGTACACTATCTTGTTTAAGCACTGTTGGATTTTGTTTTGTTAATATTGTGTGTCTTAGGGCTGGGGATATAGCTCAGTTGGTAGAGTGCTTGCCTTGCATGCACAAGAAGCAGGGTTCAATCCCCAGCACCCCACACACGCAAAAAAAAAAAAATCGTGTGTCTTAGTCTTTTAGCTACTACTAATAACAGTACCACAGACTGCACAAGTTACAAAGAAAAGAGGCTTGTTCTGACCCCCAATTCTGGAGCCCCAAAGGTCAAGAAGCTGCATTTAGTATCAACTTTCTTGCTGACAGAATCCAGAGGCAGTGCAGGGGTATCACCTGGCAAGAGATGGAGAATGCAGGTGTGTGTGTTCTGGTCTCTCTCCTTCTCACAAAGCCACCAAGGGGCTCCATGCTGATGGCTTTATCTAACCCCTTGCTTCCCGAAGACCCCAACTCTAAACAGCACAGTTCGATTGCATTTCCACCTCCTTCATACTGTCTGATGGGGATTAAAAATCAGCATGACTTTTAAAGGGAACCAACTGTATTCAAACCACAGCATTATGTTAAATTTTAAAAATAGCTATTCATAAAAATAAATTTGTTCAGTGGCTTTCTTGTAATATTTTGTTTGGTTTGGTTTGGTCTGGCTTTGGAATCAAAATGGAGCACAAAGAAATGGCCCATAGAGCTAGGATTTGTCACAGATAGAACATGCCAAGAAAACAGGCAATTAAAGAAAACGTAAAGAAGGACACACACACACACACACACACACACACACACACACCGTAGCCCAAACTCAGCCAAAAGTTTGACCCAGTAAGGGATATGCCAGAGGCAAGAACCCGCGGAGCGTGGCATATGACGTGGTGGCTATCTTGTTGGAGGACAGTGTACCCATCGTAGCTTTGACGCAGGATAAAAGGTTTCTAGAGGAAATGAAATAAATTACACAAAGAGGAAATCATGATGCTCAAGATTCTGGTGAAGTAAGTGGGGATAAAATCTGCTTCTGGGGGTGATGAGGAGAAGAGTGTCACGTAGGGCAGAGGAATGTGCCAGAGTGCATCCCTGGGACCCACCATCAGGAGAAGAATTCTCATCACGGGACGTATCTGAAGGCTCCGCGGAAAGGCAGGACCTTTTGCTCCACGAAGCAGTGATAAGAACACAGAGGGGCCCCGGGCTGAGATGCAGAGTCTGGAGAATCAGGTACCACTGGCCTGGTCTCACAAGCTGGGCTTGCCTGCTAGAGGGGAAGCTGGGTTGTGACTTTCATATGCTGTCTCAGTTGAGCCATGGTGTCCGGATATGTGGCCACACAGCCTGGATATTTCCATGACAGTGTTTTCAGTTGATATTAGCATGTGGATGGCTGGACACTGGATAGAGCAGACTGACCTCCATAATGTGGGTGAACTTCATCTAATTAGTTGGAGGCCTGAACAGAAGACTGGCACCCCCCTCCCCCCCCACCCGCCGTGACAGCACACTTTCCTTCACACTTGAACTGCAACATCAGCTCATCCCTCATTTTCAGCCGTTGACTCACCCTGCAGATTTGGGACCTAAAAGCCTCCATAATCCACATAGCCAATTTCAATTCCTTGAAATAAATCTTCCCTAAATATACAGTCCTTCCTCAGTATCCACAGGGGTTTAATTCCAGACTTGTATGAATATCAAAATCCACAGATGCTCAAATGCCCCGTATGAAATAGCATAGTACTTGCATACAACCTATATGAATATCCTCCTTTACACTTTGAAATCTCTGGATTGCTTAAAATACCTCCTGTAATATGAATACTTTATGAATATGAATAGCAGATATATTGTATCATTTAGGGAACAATCAGGTTGGTTCAATCTGTGGTTGCAGAATCCATGGATATAGGGGGCCTACTGTAAAAATATACTCTATTGGTTATGTTTCTCCAAAGAACCCTAATACAGAAGCTAACGAACTTTCAGAGGAAGAGTCCTGATATTTTTTGAGTGGATAAAATGTGACTTACAGAGTAGAAACTGGTATCACAGCACTATAATAGGTTAGATTATTGCTCCCTTCTTATAAAAGAAGTATATGGGTTTTCTCATTGTCAGATGATCTTCTCAAGTATTTTGGGGGAGAAGTATATGTTCCTCATTCACTGGTCTTTGGCTTGGTTGCGTGAATATTTGGGGGCAAAAAGATGTCAGAATACAAGCATTTGATGTATCCAACAAGACACCACTTGCAGTTCCATGGTTGGGCTTGGCTGCTGCTCTATCCAGACCCCAGAACAAGAAAATAGTTGGAAGAAAATTAAACAGAGCCCACATCCTGGAGCCAAATCCAACTAAGGCCAGCTGAGTCCAACAAAACTTCAGATGATTTGTAGCACTTAATTTGCCTGCGCAAAAAAAAAAAAAAAAAAAAGTTTACATTGGAAGTCATGAGATATTGGTGAGGTTTGTTGTCACAGAAAAAGTTACCAAAATCAGCTGGGTGCATGGTGCACGCCTGTAATCCCAGTGGCTTCCAAGGCTGAGGCAGGAGGATTGCAAGTTCAAAACCAGCCTCAACAATGGCAAAGTGCTAAGCAACTCAGTGACACTCTGTCTCTAAATAAAATACAAAACAGGGCTGGGGATGTGGCTCAGTGGTGGAGTGCCCCTGAGTCCAATCCCCAGTACCCCCCCCCCCCANGTTCCCCCCCCAAAAAAAAAAAAACTTACCAAAATTGCACATTGCATTTGTAGCTGGGCATTAACATACACTATCACTTTGATTTTATTTTCAAAATAATACTAGTCTTTTAAAATCTCTGCTCTGTACTATTAGGGGTACATATTTTCTGCTCCTCATATTTCCATAAAAGGTAGGAATTTGTCTCTATATACCTCAGGAAGAAAATTTTCAAGGAGACTTCGTACTTGATTGGTGAATTCATCCCAGAATCACATAAGATTAGCCCTGGCAAGGTCAAAATACAGGAAAGAAAATATCAGCAATAATCCCTGATTATCTGATGAGAGAGGGGAAACGTCTTTGAAAACATGAGTTTAGGGAAGGACTTTACCAATTTGTGAAGTCTTGAAGAGATTTCTTTAAGAAACCCAATTTTCTCTATGGAGACTTCCAGTTGATATACTAATCCCATCCAGAAATATTCCCACAGACACATCCAGAAATCATGTTTAAACAAACAGTGGAACACCTCACGACTCAGCAAGTCAACATGTAAAATTAACCACTACAAGTCCCCTTGTCAGCTTGGCAACCATCTCTTTAAACCTCACTTAATCTCTTAATAAAAACAATAACAAGGCCCTCATTCCACCTAACGTGATAAAATTATCTTGCAAAAAACCAAAAACACTCTAGCCTCTAATTCTAAAGAAAAGGTAAAAATCCTTGAGTTAAAACTTCTTTCTACCCCACAGTTTACTTTCATGCTAATTCAACTATACTTAAATATTGTGATAATAAATAATACATTTTGTGTTATAGGATAAAAGAATGAGAATGGGAAAAAAGCAGTGATATTGTGTATATGTCAAATATCTTTATTTTCCTCCCTCTACAACACACACACATACACCCACAAAAACACATTCATGACAAAAAGAGAAAGAGTATTCAAAGCATTTATCCTTATCAGCTCTGGAATACAAAAATTTCCCAGATCATATCTGCAAGGCCAAACCTCTACCCTGAACTTTTTTGTTTTGCTTTGTTTTTTGATACCAGGGATTGAACTCAGGGGTGCTGGACCACTGAGTCACGTCCCAGCCCTATTTTTTTGTGTATTTTTTTATTTAGAGACAGCGTCTTACTGAGTTGCTTAGCACCTTGCCATTGCTGAGCTGGCTTTGAACTCGTGATCCTCCTGCCTCAGCTTCCCGAGACACGGGGATCATAAGTGTGCACCACAGTGCCCAACTTCCCCTAAACTTTTAATGAATATCTTCACATGGAGATTCAATATGTATCAGACTCAATATGTGCAAACAGAGCTTCTGATAGTTGCTCTACCCCAAACCTATCCTCTGGAAGACCTACCACAGGTCAGTAAGTTTGATGTGTCTTGGGAAGGGATAGAAAATCCATGTGGTTGGAATGAGCTGATAGGGGAGACATAGTTTGGAGATATTGAGAATTGGAGTTTCAGATCACAGTAATAAAATATATATATATAATAAATTGAGTAGTGTATTTTTTGGTTTCCCAGTGCATCTAAAAATTATGTCCCCACTATACTGTAGTCTATTAAGTATGCAATAGCAAGTATGTCTAAAAAGCAATGGATGTGCCTTAATAAAAAATGCTTTATTGCCACAAAATGCTAACGATCATCTGAGCTGTTGGGGAAAATGGCGACAATGGGCTTGTTTAATGCAGAGTTGCCACAAATCTTCAATCTGTGAAAAGAAATAAATAAAACGATATCTGGGAAACACAGTAAAGCAAAGCAAGTAAATAAAGTAAAATAAAGCATGCTTGTATGAGATAAGATTGGGGGAGTAGGTTGGGGCCAGGTCATGCCAAGCCTCTTAAGCCAGAACGAGACATTTCCATTTAACTTATGCACAATAGGAAGCTCTCAAAGGGATTTAAGCAAAGTTTTGTAACCTGATTTAAATTACAACAAGTTCTAATTACCTGATTTGGATTACTACAACTTCTAATCATCAAAAATGATTAAAATTTCACCCGATAGTAAAATTTAAGAGAGCCTTTTTGGAGCTGGGGATGTGGCTCAAGCGGTAACGCATTCGCCTGGCATGAGCAGAGCTCTAGGTTCTATCCTCAGCACCACATAAAAATAGAATAAAAAGATGCTGTGTCCACCGAAAACTGAAAAATAGATATTAAAAAATTCTCTCTCTCTCTCTCTCTCTCTCTCTCTCACTAAAAAAAAAAGAGAGAGAGAGAGAGCCTTTTCAACATAAAATAGGCAGAAAACATGTCACTTCTGAGTTGCCTATTTTCTATACCCCACCTTCACTGGATCTCTAATTAATCTATTTTTTTTTAATATGGAGGTGATGAGCTTTAAATTCCACTTATGTAGAACAGATAGATTGGACATTCATCCAGCCAGGGGCACTCAAGAGCAGTATCTCTAAGTGGTACCTCAGCTGTAGGCTGTTTCCTGTGTTTTCAGTTCCATAAATATGATTTCATGAATGCAAAGGAAATTTATTTATTATTAATAATTGGGCTGATACAATCGACCTTGTAAAAGATGAATGAATTATCTCTTTATTAACTTAAAAATAAGAAAACTGTCTGTGGTTCTTTTGGTTGGAAGCACAAAAAACAACATAAGATGAACTCAACCAAAACATTTTAAAAATTATTATGAACTCCCAGCAGTCTGTCACAGAACCTAATGCCAGGAATGCTGTCGGAGCCCAGGAAAAGAAAAGAAATGGAAAATGCTGTCCAGGATGTCTGTGTCTAATGCATGCTGCTCTCTGTACACATTTCATTATTATTTATCTCTGTGAAAGGACTTCCTCTGGTTCTCTGATCCATGTGGTATGTGAGAAATGTCCTCCTGCAGGTCCTAGGCTGACTGACTAGACTATCAGCTACTTGGAGAAACTAATCTACTTTTGGTCACAGTTCCCAATTCCTGGAAAGGACTAATTGATCCAGCTTGGGACAGATGTTCCAATTAACTGTCACCGGGAGGAAGGACTGTGTTGTTTAAAAATGTTTGTGAAGCTCTCTCCATGGACATACTTGGTATAGTTTTTAGTGGAAAAAAAGGCTTAGGAGACTGTTAAAAATAAGCATCCAAAATATAGCTCATTAATAGTGAAAATATAATTAGGAACAATCTCACATTTCCTGATTAGCACGGAAAATATGTTTAGAGGTTTTTAAGAAAGCTAAATGATAACCAGAAAGACTTTAGTGAGCCTTGAAGCAGTGCAATTGATTTCTTCAAACAATCTTCCTGTGTTTGTCCTGCTACAGGTTCCGGAAATACACCATCCCGATCCCTGAGTGCTCTAATACAAACCATGTCTATTTCCTTTTAGTGTCGCAGTTGGCTGAGTTTGGGTGAGAGACTCTGTTCTACCCTCCCATTCAGAAATCAGGCTCCTCCACGGTTGGACTCAGCCTGCCTCATGTGTACCTGGGATTCTCTCCAGTCAGTCAGCAGGCAGGGAGAGAGTTCACGGTGAAGGGAGGCCTCTGCCAAGGATGATAAATTCTTATTAGACTTTCTAACCCTCTGTCAGGCTTCCTCAGATCTTGCTTTCAGTGTGGGAATCGTTCTGTGTTGTTGTTTAGATATGAGGTGGCCCCAGAAGCTCTGGGTAAGACATTGCAAGAAAGTTTATAGGTGAAATGATTGGGTTATGAGAGTTTGAACCTAGTCAGTGCAGTAATCCCCTGATAGGGATTAACTGGGTGATAACTGTAAGCGGCTAGGGTATGGCTGGAGGAGGTGGGTCATCGGGGGTTACTTTTGGGTATATATTTTGTGCATGATAAGAGGAGTGTCTCTCTCTCTCCTTCTCTCTCTCTCTCTCTCTCTCTCTTTCTCTCTCTCTCTCTCTCTCCCATGTTCTCAGTTGCTTCCCTCCATCACACACTTCCACCATGATGTTCTGCCTCCTCTTGGGCCCTGAGGAATGGAGTTGGCCATCTATGGACTGAGACCTCTGAAACCATGAGCCCCAAATAAATTTTCCCTCCTTTAAAATTGTTCTTGTCAGGTCTTTTGGTCATAGCAGTGGGGAAAATAAAAACTGACTAAAACATTCTGTCTCTGGCACAAGCATTTTTAAGGTTGGTTCCCAGGAGTCTTACTGGGTTGGAATTCTACAAAACAAATTTTATGGTAGAAATTAGGAGGCAACCAAAGGTATTTTTGTGAAATTCTAACCCTATTCTGCTCTACTAAGCATAAAGGGAACTTTCAATGGCTCAGTCAAGGCAGTTTAGCTCGCCCATGGATTAGGGGTACAGAATCTCAGTCTATAGGGAAGATCAGGAAGACTTGTGAGAGCTGATCATTTAAAGGCAAAGTATGTTTGAGGAAACAGGATAAATCCCAAAATGTCTGTTAAGATTTGTTTCTCTTTTTAAAAACAATGTTTCTCTACCTATTTTCCCATTCATTTAACTATTTGAGCTACAGTGGAATAGCAGGTTGGGAGGTGGAAACACTCTCCAGTATCATTAGCAGCCATAGGATCCCACAACCAATATGGAAGACTCTAGCACCCTCTGTTAGTAGTTGGTTAGATTTGATCAGTGCATGTTGCATGCATGTATTGAAATTTCACACTGAAGACCATTAATAAGTACAATTAATACACATTAATCAAAATGAAATTTTTTTCTAAAAAAGTATAAGAGTGGCAGAACTGACTTTTAGTTTCAAGCTAGAGCAGGAAATAGGAAGAAAGTTCCCCACCTAGAGGAGATAGCTATGTTACACATGTGGTTGCATTTACAGGCAGGTTCTCTTTTACCTAATCCTGTGTAAAATAAAAGACAAACCTGTTATGGGCCAGGCTATACAGGCAATGACCAAACAGACTGCATGTAAGAAATGCTTCTCCTGTGGGAAAGCCCCACCTCTCTACCCATTAATAGTTACCTAGCACAACATACTTGGCAACACAAATGAGCGATTCTTATGCAATGTGAAAATTTTCTCTTTGGTTTTCATTTTTCTTGGGCAATGTACCTTGTCAGAGATTGATTGTGTAGACGTTAGTAACCATTCTCTAACGGGTACTGAACTAGGGTCATTTTGACCCACTTCCCTTCTGCTTGCTTGCTTCTGTGCCAACCTGGAAAGTCCCGTGGGAAATACCAAGGTACCCACTGCATTGTCTCGCTAACTGCCCAGTCCAGTTTCTGTGCCTGCTTGCTTGCAGCTGTGTCACCCCAGATGTGCTTTTTGTCTTCAGATAACCTAAAATGCTCAGGCTCGGGCTGTTCCTTGCAGAGACAGTTATGGATCCTGTGGGGGGCAGTCTCTGGCTGGCCAGCAAAATAAAGACTCTTCAATTTGGACAAAACTGGGACTTGGTGTGTGTTCTGAGTGACCTGTCCCACAGCAATACCTGCTTCCCTGTTGGCGGAAAGAGCACATCACACAAAACAGCAGCTGTTGAGATTGCAAGATGTGATTTATTATGCAGTGTAATCCTCGGCATAGCGTAAGTTTGGACTTAGCCTGAGTCTAGAGTTGCTGATTTTTACAGTTAAACCTTGATTGTCTCCTTAGTGTCATTCTGTACCTTAGGTTTACAAGTCTCCATTAATAAGATGAAAATGGTACTTTCTGATTGGCATGCGACACAACTGTAGCTCTCCCCAACTTCTGTCCACCTCTCTCCTGACCTTTTCCCAGGAACCAATCACAGTTTTCTTTGGATGAATTTCTGAGATTCCTTTGGTTAAATGCCAACTATGTTGGCAGATTGTCCTGGGATAGATGACAGAAGTATTTCATGGCAACCGTCAGAAGGTGAAATATCTTTTTCTGATGTTATGAAAAGGTTTAGGACTACAGATCGCTGCTGTGCCACCCTCTTGAAATGGCAAACTACCCTCTTCGAGAAAGGGGCAGAGAAGTGTGGGCTTACTGTTATGATCAGCTGAAGCTTGAGAAGAAGATTTCAAAAAGCCTCTGTCTCATCCCCCACCCCAGTTCCAAAGATTTTTCTCCACACGCTTCCTTTAAAATGTGCCCTCTGTCTTTTTCATTCCTGTAATGAGCAGATGAAGATCTTGCCTTTGTAAGGCCTGTGCTTTGGGTCAGAGCGGCCAGCCTGAGGATTCCAGGCAGGTGAGGAAGGGGCAGACAAGGTCAGAAGCAATGCCAAGAGAAGGTCATCTTTCCCAGCAGGGACACTCAACAACCATATCTCAGGACAGGTGGGGGGGCCGTGCTTGACCCCGAGAACAAGGTGTTTCCGCAGCATTCAGACTGAGGTCCAGCGTGACCACCAGGATAATCAGGGGCCCGGGGAACAAGCAGGGGCACCTGGGGCCAGTAGGAGCCAGGTCAAGCAACAAGGCCGGGATACTGTCCTGTAAAGACAAGAGGAACATGTAGTAAGGAGCGGGGACAGGCCTGCAAGAAATTATTCCATTCAAGCTAAATTGGCTAAGGAAGCAGACTGGTGCTCAGAACAGGAAAGAGCTCAACTACATGGATATCCCACACCGGTGGATGTCACCTGGGTCAGAATCTGGTGTAGTGTCCAGGGGCAAATTGAACCAGCTCTCATGTGAGGCACAAAATGTACAGTTGTTCCTCTGTATCCACAGAAAATTGGTGCTAGGACCCTCAAGGATAGCAAAAAAAAAAAAAAAAAAAGATGCTCTAAACCCGTATGTAAAATGACATTGTAAAAATTTTCACCAAACTGAAGCACATCCTCCTATATATTCTAACTCATCTCTAGGTCACTTGTAATACCTACCACAATGTAAATGCCACATAAATAACTGTTATGCTATCTTGTTTAGGGAGTAATGATAAGAAAATCCTGTACATGTTCAGGACTGATATGATTTCTTTTTTTCAGTAGAGTAATTGAATCCTTTATTCTATTTTGAAAGAACATCAATATGGAATAAATAGCCAAAATGTACCAGAAATAAAGTTGGTGACACATCAAATATGCATTTTCAATTCACAGTTGGTTGAAGCCACTGATGCAGAAGCCATGGAAACAGAGGGCTAACTGTGTTCATGTCTTACACAAAAGACTTTGAG
This sequence comes from Marmota marmota marmota, assembly GCF_001458135.2. Classification (NCBI taxonomy): domain Eukaryota; kingdom Metazoa; phylum Chordata; class Mammalia; order Rodentia; family Sciuridae; genus Marmota; species Marmota marmota. Next base: position 544,572 of record NW_026000079.1, on the reverse strand, counting down.
GGACAGTGTCTATTTTACCGATGAAAACACTGAAGTTCAGAGTAGTTTAGTGACTGCATAAAATTTAACAATTTCAAAATAGCAACAGCAGATGTAAACGTTGGCCTATTGCCACTAAATCTGTCCTTTCCTAGGCATTAACTGTTACCCATATTTCTTGGTTAAATATCAGCTCTTCCCTAGCTGCAGCTGTATAACTAAGCCAAAGAGACCTGCACAGTGGGTCCCCTTTCTAATTCCACAAATGGGTTTCTGACTTGTGACTCTCTTGAGTCAGCCACCCAGAGACCCAGAGGCTACACTCGGACTCCCTGACCCAAGTTGGGACAGGGCTTCTCCTGCATACTCCCTATAGGGGTCTATTTCAGGTCTTATTCTCTCCAATAAGACTCCCAAGGAGGGGCTGGGGTTGTGGCTCAGTGGTAGAGCACTCGCCTTGCATGTGCGAGACCCTGGGTTCGATTCTCAGCACCACATAAAAATAAATAGGCAAAATAAAGGTATTGTGTCCAACTACAACTAGAAAATAAAAATATTTTTAAAAATTTTAAAAAAGACTCCCAAGGACATTCTCAAAGTGCCCTTGCCCATAGCCTCACTGCCACTGGAAATAAAATCTGGGGAATAATAATAAATAATAAATAATAATTTAAAAAAAAGAATGAGGTGGAGCATCTGCCATGGTCCAGACTTAGCCTTTGAGGACTGAAGAGAACTAACCCTGAATTGAGAGGAAAGCTGGGTCGTTATGGTTCTGCTATGTGATTTGAAAACAATTTTGATGATTTTGAAAAGTGGCTTATATCCTTTCACACTTTTGTTCACACTTAATATAAAGATGTTGATCCAATAATTTTCAAGACACATTCAAACTGTATTTTTTATTATATCCCAGCCCGATTCCTCTAGAAAAAAAAATCAAAACAAAAAAATATATATCAGAAAGCCTCAGCCCTATCCCTGGAAATAGTCAGGGCGTAACGAAGGATTACGAGAAGCTCTGTGGCACAGGCAGAGCCACCCTTGTCCCCAGACTTCACCCCACCAACCCTTCTTCCTGCATTGTCCTCCACGGCAGCCCTACAGGACTTACCTGAGCAGATCACAGCCACATCTTCTTTGTGGGTACAGTCATGATACCCCCAAAACCTGTGCTTGCACTGCTCCAGGGACTGCTCCTGCCCCGAACAACGAACGTCATCCAGCCAGATGCGGCCAACCCCAGGGCCATAGGTTTTCCGAGCTTTGAAGGGTAGAGAGAGGGGTTCCCCACAGCCCAGTTGCTTGCACACCACTCGGTCCTCCTTTTCTCCCCAGCCGTCGTCACAGACAGAGCCCCATACGCCCTTGTGCAGCACTTCCAGTCTCCCAGAGCACTGATTATCTCTTCCTACCAGCCTCAGGTCAAAGGCATCTGCAGGGTGGAGGAGGAAGTTGGAGATTGGAGAGAAAAAGGGAAAAGAGAAAAAAATAAGATCATGGGTTGGGGTTGTGGCTCGGCGGTAGAGCATTCTCCTAGCATGTGCAAGGCCCTGGGTTGGACCCTCAGCATCACATAAAAATAAATAAATAAAATAAAGGTGTTATGTCCAGCTACAACTAAAAGTTAAATATTAAAAAAAAAAAAAGATCATCTGCATCCTCCCCAACCAAACCCCATCAGCACATCTGAAACCCTCCACGTGTTTCTGTGACTGCAGTTGCTCTCCATTGCTCCATCAGCTTTCAACCCCTGTGGCCAGGTATGTTCCTTCAGCGAGGATCTTTTTGCTTCCCCCACCTATTTTATAAATCTAATATTTATGAATGGCTTTCTGGTAGTTTTTAAAAATTGAAGAACTCAACAGATACAGAGTAATGTGCTGTGCTCTATCATATGGAATTCAGTATAACAGTTCATATTAATATAGCACATAATATTGCTTAAAACATTTTAAGCATTTCACATTCAAAGAAGTTATTTAAAAAAAAAAAAACTTTTTTTTTTTTGGGGGGGGCGGGCGGTGGTGGTACTGGGGATTGAACCCAGTAGAGCTCTACAATGGAGCTACATTCGGAGTCCTTTTTACTTTTTATCTTGAGACAGGGTCTTACTAAGATGCCCAGGCTGGCCTTGAACTTGGGATCCTCCTGCCTCAGCCTTTCAGGTAGATGGGATTCCGGGTGTGCACCACCATGCCCAGCACTGAAAGGCAGTTATTGTAATGGCCATTTTAAAAGAAGAGAATTGACAGTCAGCACAATAGGTTGGCAGGGATCCTCTGGTGCAGGAGTAGTTCTCGAGAATAATGCTGAATGGAATTCCATTTAACCTCACCCATGACCTTGGTCTCTGGATGTGCGAGCATCACCTTCCATTACCTTCACATTCCACCCACGCGTCCTCGTCGTGGGTGCAGTTGTGCTTCTCCCAAGGCCCAGAGGGGCAATCCTGAAGGGCTGCTTCTCTTCCCGAGCAGAACATCTCCCTCTCCCAGATGGGTCCTTGGCCCTGGGCAGCCTTGTTACAGTGGCTTTGGGTCTGCAGGGCCCTGCCGCACCCCAGTTGCCGGCACACCACCTTCGCAGCCCGGAGGTCCCAGCCCGTTTTGCACACGGTGCTCCACTGGCCCTCATACTGCACCTCCACTCGCCCCTTGCAAGGCCCAGGGCCATGGACCAGCCGCACACTTTCTGGGACTGGAGACAAATCTGGGTCTGCGGAGAAAAAACAGGAAGGGTCTATTCCCTGCAAGCACATGGTCGTCTCAGAAAAGGGGGCTCACTGCCCAGGGGCTGTTTCTGGTGCTCAGTACCCTGTACACTGGAGTGCGAGGCACTGCCCAACAGATGCTCGTGGAGAAGTGAGGGAGCGGATCAGGGAAGCGCATGCTCATCCCAGGGCGAGTCGTTATGGTGGCATTTTACTCTTTCAAATTGTTTTCCCGTTCAACTCCTCATTGCTCTTCACGAGAGACAGAGGCAAAACAAATTTATTTATATATATGGAACATTTATATCATATTATATGTATAGTATAATTATATTATATGTAAAATTTATATTATTATAATAATGTCACATAAATAATAATATATAAGTATATTTATAATTATCATATACTATAAATATAAATGTTTTTACATGTTATAAATTCATTATGTATTATATATTAAAATATAGCAGATATATTTTGGTATTGGGTATTGAACCCACCAGGGGCACTCTACCACTGAGCTATATCCACAGTCCTTTTTATATATGATAAATATAGTATCTATTTTAATACATAATTACAATGTATCATATATTATTATAATTACACACAAAATATTTTAATATATTATTATACATATATCTATGTATAAAAAATGAATTTACATTAAATATTATATCAGACATGATAAATAAAATATGTGTATTACATAATTACTACACATGATATATAATCCATTTATGTCATAATTAATATATAATAAATATTGATCATTTTATATAATATGGAATTCTAATAATATATAATGTATATAATGTGTGTATTCTATGTCATTATAACTATATTATATATGTTGTTTGTATAGTAAATATATGTATTATCTATTTATATATAAATGTATATGTATCATGTATATATGTGCACACATATCTGTATATATGTGTGTATATACATACATTATACAGGTGATTAGATACATAAGCATATACACATAAAAGGTTAAAAAAATCTTTGGTTTTAAGTAGGAAGGTGGCATGTTCTTTATTTTATTTATTTATTTTATGTGGTGCTGATGATTCACCCCAGTGCCTCACACGTGGGAAGCAAGTGCTCCACCCCTGAGCCCCAGCCCCAGACCAGTAAAAATCATTTTGGTTCAATGTTGACATTAACCAAGTATTCCAGATTAATGCTTCCAACCCTCACCAATCTTCAGTCTTTCTACCTTATAGTATTAAGGCAAAAAGTGATTGTTTCTCTGATAAATTCTGTGGGGAGACAGAGAAGGAGGAGACATAGACTAGCCTCTCATAAATCCCAGGAGGAGAAAAGATACACAGAGACACAGAAAATATTAAAAGTACATAGAAAGCAAATATTTGCTCTCTCTGTATGGAAATAAAGGAATACAGAGCTATGAATGTGTCTATCAGTCTATCATCTCTCTAAGATTGTGTTGCTTTCCTCTGAGCATCCCCTGTCTACCTGACCGGAGGTAGACTTCTTGAGAACTGGAACTATCAAAAAAGCACAGATTACATCTTGGGGGCTCATTTCTTCACCCACGACTTCAGGCCCAGCCCCAGACATAAGATACACCAGTCAACAAGGGTTTAGTGGTTGCAGGATCTGTGCATATTTTTTTCATGTATAAAAATAAGAGAAATATGTTCTCATTTCTATTTAAACTTTAAAAAAAAAAAAAAGCACTAATACAACCAAGTAATAGTAACATTCTAAGTGAGGATGATCTATCTCCAGAGTTGATAGTTAAGAAAGCGTGGGTGAGATGAGAGGACAGGGAGGCAGTTACCGCTGTGTGGAAGTCCATGACAGGGTATAAAATCCAACAAGAGTGGCCAGGGCAGGTTTCAGGCAGCTGGCAGAGGGCCCTCGAGCCTTGCTGTACTTACTCTGGCAAATTGCCCCGGCATCCTCGTCGTGTGAGCAGCTATAAACATCTTCATCTTGCTCACATTGAGCCAGGGTGTCTTCCATTCCGCTGCACCTGACCCCTTGGATGAGGACTTCTTGCCCTTTTTCTGTGTATAGCCCATATAAACGACCACTGGGGGTTTTCTTGGCTATTCCACAACCCAGCTCCCGGCACACCACAGCCACATCCTTCAGGTCCCAGCCATCATCACACACGGTGCCCCACTGGCCGTTCCGTTCTACCTCCACTCTCCCTTCGCAGCGGTGGGGACCCCCCACCAGCCGCACTCTGGATGTCTCTGCAAAGAGACGGGATGTTAGCTGGAGATCCAGGAGGAGTGCAGAGGATGCTCAGGGACACTTCCACCCTGGACAGAAGGTGTGGGGAGTAGGGGACTAGACAGGAGGGGTCAGAAGGGAAGGGGAGGGAGACACACTTCGGGACCCCATTTCTGAGTTCTGATTCTACCGCATCTTTAATTGCACCCTACCAAGAAATTCCCCTTCAAGGACCCAGACATGACTGTAGCCTTTCACGCTGAAGATTAAGGGAAAGATTAGTCAAAGAGCCAGCAGAGTTTTTAGACTCTGATGGTCAGAACCAGGATAATCCATAGAGATCATCATGTCCACCCCTGTATTCCACAAAGGAGGGAAAGGAGTCTCATGGAAGTGATGATCCGGTGGTCACACTGTCCAGTAGTGAAAGCCCAGGACAGATCAGCTCCAAGTACTTAACTAGAGGATTTCAGGGGTCCAGGTGGGAAAGAGGCACCACAGAGCCTCCGGACAAGTTCTGAGGAATTAGAACTCTGGGTATGGAAAAGATGAAGAGAAATTCTTTCCCTTCCACCACTGCACAGAAGTAGAGGAGAAATGGCTGTGTCGAGTGACTAGGGAAGAACTCATCAGGGGCTGGAATTGTAGCTCAGTGGTAGAGCGCTTGCCTAGCATGTGTGAAGCACTGGGTTCAATCCTCAGCACCACATAATAAATAAATAAAATAAAGGTATTGTGCCCATATACAACTAAAAAAAAAAAAAAAAAGAACTCATCAGACATTAAATATTTGCTAAGCACCTACTATGTTTGGGGTATTGTTTTATGAACTCAGAGAACCGTGATGAATAAGACAGAGAGGACTTCTATCCTCAAAGAGCTTATAGTTAGAGGCTTAAAACAATCTCACCAAGTCTACTGTAGCCTTAAAGCAAGACAGCAGAGAGCTAAATTTGCCACAGCTTTGTGTAATGGGACCATTAACTGAGAGACATGTCTGGGGTTCTAGAAAATATCACATTTGGACTTGTGGTCTATGCCCTAATGGAATATGAACAGCTTAATAAGGGCCAATGTGGGTGACATGACGCCTGAGGAGCAGATTTCCCACTTCCTGTCTTAACTCTACACAAACTCCCCAGAACATGAAATCAACCCAGAGGAGTGGTTAAGTGAGAACACTCCAATATGACTGATTTTTAAACTACATGAGAAGTTTATGTTTGGTTTATTGATTTGTTTTTGCTTCATTTCCTTAATTGGTGGTGGGGGAAGGGATATAAAGAATGAAGATTAGCTGGAAACGGTGGCACACACCTGTAAGCCCAGCATTTTGGGATACGGAGGCAGGAGGTTTTTTTGTTTGTTTGTTTGTTTGTTTGTTTTTTGAGAGAGAGAGAGAGAGAATTTTAATATTTATTTAGTTTTCGGCGGACACAACATCTTTGTTTGTATGTGGTGCTGAGAATCGAACCCGGGACGCACGCATGCCAGGCAAGTGCACTACCACTTGAGCCATATCCCCAGCCCAATTTCAAAATTTTGAAAAGGCTGGGCACATGCCTATAATCCAGGCAGCTTGGGAGGCTGAAGCAGGAGGATTGTAGGTTCAAAGCCAGCCTCAGCAATTTAACAAGACCCTTAACAACTTAGTGAGACCCTCTCTCAAAATAAAAACTAAAAAGGGCTAAAGATGTGGCTCAGTGGTAAAGCACCCCAGCGTTCAATCCCCCAGTACCAAAAAGAAAAATTAAACAAGGATGGAGACGTATCTCAGTGACACAGCACTCCTGGGTTCAATCCCTAGTACTGAAAAAAGAAACTAGAGATAGAATTTAAAATCATTTTAAAAAGTTTAAAAAAAAGGTTTATACTTTTTACACATTTGAATTTAAAGCTTACTTATCTGAATAAAATATAATTCAAGAGAGTCACTCAGAAATGGCTTTTGGGTCATTGGATCTAGATTAGAGTTTGGATTGTTATTATTGTGTACTCCGGAAAGAAGCTGCCTTCAGAATTATACACAGGTTATCATTTTATTTTGGATTGTAAAATTCTCACTTTCAATGAATTTTCTTTTTTTTTTTCCTTCTTTTTTGGGGGAGCAAGGTACCAGGGATTGAACTCAGGGCCACTCGACCACTTAACCACATCCCCAGCCCTATTTTGTATTTTACTTAGAGACAGGGTCTCCCTGAGTTGCTTAGTGCCTCGTCTTTGCTGAGCCTGGCTTTGAACTCTCAATCCTCCTGTCTCAGCCTCCCGAGCCAGTGGGATTGCAGGCATCCACCACCACGCCTGGCCTGAATTTTCAGTTTCTATGAAGTAGACAAGAGCAGTTCCCAGGAAAGAAGAAATAAGCAGTGATCATAATAGTAATAACAACAACCACCACAACAAAAGAAATTCAGCTGGAGGAAATAGAAGAGATGCGAAAAGATGTGAAAGGAAAGAGTTGAGGGCTCCCCAGAGCAGCGTGCTGACACTAGCCTGCTTTATCAGCACAGAGCTTGAGAGAGACCCAGGGGTGGGGGAGCAACATCCTGGGGAAGGGGGACCCTGTGACAAAAACAGTTGTCCTCTCACACTGGCAGTGAGGGACAGCCCTGAAAACCAAGAAAAAAGAGCAAGTAATTTAAGTTTCTGGACAAGATCCCGGAAGGGGAACTCTAAGGAATCAAATTGCATCTGTCAGGGCAAAGGATTTGCCACACCAATAGCAGATTTGTAGCTGCCTCTCTCTGGCAAAGCCACCAGCATCCAGTGAAAGTATAGACTTGAGGAACGGTGCAAAAGCAGCTGATAATCCACAAACAACCTCCTTGGCTTTGGACGGTCACAGCCTTCCACTCCTGCATACTCATTCCACACTCCCTTGCTCTCCTTGGGTGCACAAGGATGTATGGCCCAGATTCCTCCAGGAGGCAGCCGGTAGAGGCTGAGCTCCATCCTGCCCTCTACTGGTGAAGTCACGTACTTCACAGAAGCTCACGCGTTTCTAATTCAAAAGTGCCAGGAAGTCTGGGAGGAGGACCTGGATTTGCTGGAACCCACCAGGGCACAAGAAGTTCATTCCCGAGTTACACCCCAGTGAAATGCCTCTGGGCTTGCAATGAAGCTATCTCGTTTTGTGGATGCTGGCCAAGCTTCTCTGGCCACAGAGGCCAAGTGGGGAGAGAGGTTCCTTGGCTGGATAAAACCATTCAAACCATTCTGTGCTCTGGAATGGAAATCCACCCTCACAAGACTGACAGAGTGGGATGGGAAACCTGAAAAGAAAGGTACTCGGCCTGTTTGGGACCATAGCCTGTGTTCAGAGCCCAGGAACCTTCAAAATTCCTCCCTGTCAGGACTCTTCCCCCCACCCCACCCCTTCGAAGTCTTACCTAAGAGGCCAGGTCCAGCGCAAATGACTGAGGGGAGAAAAAAGAGGAAGTGAGTGAGATCATTGAGTAAATTTTAAAAAATAGAATTCTTTAGGGCTTTATTTAAAAAAAAAATAGAACTCTCTAGAAGGCCCTTGCCAAACTTAGGGCAATAGACAGAGAACCTCCAAGATCTGTCCAATTGTAACTTTCTCGTCCTGGGTCACAGTGTCCTTTGATGACCACCCTCAGAGAACACTGGACACTGACTAGAAACCAGAGACCAATTCTGTCACAGTTGGCCCGGCCCTTTCCCACTACAGTGGTGTTGCTTTCAGCCCAGGTGAGGATAGGAGGGTCATAACTGCTGAAGTAGAAGTGTGGTAATGCACCCCCTTGGCTCTGCAGAAAGGAGCCCTAGGGCCCCTGGAAAGATGCCCTGGTGGGGAAAGTCAAGGTTGCAGAGGGGCAGTGCAGAGAGTGGAGGGGAGTGGCGGGATCTGCCTGTGTTCAAGGACACGGCCGTTCAGACTAGAGTTGGCAAACCCTTTCTTTCAAAGGCCAGATAATAAATATTTCAGGCTTTGTGGCCATAGGGTCTCTGACACAGCTATTTAGCTCTATCTTTACAACATGAGACTAGGTATATGTTCCGATATACCTTAATTTATGGAGACACAAATTTAAATTTCATGTATTTTTATGTGTCATGAAATATTAGATTTTAAAAAAAATTCCCCCACTGTTAAAAAATATAAAAGCCATTCTCAACTTGTAGGCTATAGTTTACTGACACCTGATTATAGATTAACAGGTCAGAAGCAGCTCAATGTTGAGTTTGGAATCTCCACATTTAAGTACTAGTACATCTTTGGAACGTGGGGCTTCTTCCTGTGAGATCTCTGTAGAGTTGGATTCTTTTGTCCATTAGGCTCCCTCCTAGTGCTGTAAAGAATCCTGAACCCTGTGACCTTCAGTAGTCCCTGAGACCTTGGTATTTGCTACTGTAGAATTCACCCTCCACTCCTTCAATAGGTTTCTGAAAAGGTGAGTGAGTGTCTTTGGAACTCCATCCTAGGGCTTTCCAGGCAGATCCAAATATTTCAGTGGTTAACCTGCAATATTTTTTTCTCTTAGTTTCCAGACTCTTTCTCATGAATCCCATGCCCTCCATCTTTCTCACATGGCCACTCAGACTCTGTGAAGTCTTTTCTACAACTCTGGGAGACTCAAGGCGATATTGTACATATGTGATGAGCTGTTGCATAACCTCCCCTACAAAATTACACATGGGAAGGAAAGTGTGAAGCCTGGTGCACAAGTGCAAATGGGGGGTATCCAATGAGTAACTGGGAGCTCCTCTGCAGGGTCAATAGCTGTAACAGCAGCTGCAGACCAGAAAGAATCCATGGAGGTGAGCTTGGGAGAGCCAGGTGCAGTGGGAAATGTAGGGATGCTAAATATGGCAAGCACCCTACACGGGACACCCGAGTGCTATATTGAAAGACTGTGTGGGCTTCAGCAATGCCTATAATAAAAATGAATGTGATCAACTAGGACAGAGGTTTACCAGATGCTGTTAGATGCCCTGTAATAGTTATCTTATGAAACACTTCCTTCAAAAAAAAGAAAAAAAAACTCTGAGAAACATAACATTAGTCTTACTGCATAGATTAGGAAGATTTCAGAGAAATATGGTAATCTACAAATTCACACAGCTAAGAAATTGGAGAGCCAGGAGGGCTGAGGATGCAGCTCAGTGGCAGAGTGCTTGCCCAGCATGCCTAACGCCCTGGTTCATAGTCCCAGTACAAGGAAGGACAGAAGGAAGGAAGGAAGAAAAGAAGGAATCAAGGGGCCAGGATTAAAGCCTCCAGATCATTCATGCTAATTTGTAGACTCACCTAGGCAACAGGAAATTGTAGAAAATGAGAGAAACATTATGTGAAGCACTTTTCAGAGGAAATTAGACAAAATGGCCAGTGAAAGGTGATTGTCTTACAGCAGTACCTTCTTTCCTTGCTCTACCTGTTGCTACTTAGCATCTCATTCACTTGTCTTCTTATTAATAGTATATTTGGGGAAAACAATGGAAAAGAGGAAGGGGAAAAATGTCATGAATCTGTTGGTATAACTATGGGGCAATAAAAAAAAAATCTGGCAATTAAAATATATTATAAATTGGGTATGGATCAAGGGGTTTTTAGGGCTTAGGATAGATATAGAAAGAAAGGAGAAAGCCATCCTTCAAAGATATTTGAATCTGGGCAGGGAAAAGATTCTCCTAATGAAATTTCCAGAAAACCCTAAAATCTAAACCTACCGAAGCAAAGGTACTCACCAAGGATCAAGGAGAATAGCGGAGCCATCACTCAGGTTGAAGATGACGAACTGAAACGCGGCTGGTAATGGCTGGTAATAAGCCCCCAGGCAGCAGTACTCAGTTTGGGCCACAAGTGTGCTCAGAGTAGGAAGAGAGGCAGGTCCCCTGTGCTGCAAGAGCTGTATCAGATGACCAGAAGCCAGTGGACTCAAGGGACAGAAATGATAGAGCTGGACTTGCTGAATTCAGCATGTTCTAGATGAAGGAATGGGGCTGTAACCGGCAAAAAAAGATGCTGAAACAAACAAACAAACAACAAGAACAAAACCAGTCTGTCATGTCCTGGTTCTGCTGCAAGTTTAGCTCCAGCCATCTCTGCTCCTGCCCCTTCACCTTACACAGAAAAGGGGGAGTGCCCAAGTGTGGCCCTCCTTCATTAGAAGGTCAGGTAATGCTTAGTCTCTAAGGATGATTTTGGGGGGAAGTAGGAGAATTTAGATTTATTTCATAAAGAAGTGACTAAAGAATATGGAAGCCAGAGGTCATAGAATAAATGCAGAGATCCCCTTGGAGCCATAGTAGAGTCAAGGTGTGATGTCCGCCTGCAGAGTTGGCTTTCTTATCTTCACGCCTGCTTTTCCCATGCTGGCCAGAGGGTCCAACACACAGGTCTGCTCTGCCTCTGTGCTTGTGCCTACCTTTCAAAACTGAGTGGCAATAGGTCCCTGTGGTGATGGGCTTCCTGTTCACTGAACTCAGCTCAAGTGTTCTTTTTTTTTTAACTTTATTTTGTTTATTTAATTTGTTTAAGTGGTGCTGAGGATGGAACCCAGTGCCTCACACATGCTAGGCAAGCACTCTATCACTGAGCCACAACCCAGCCCCTCAAGTGTTCTTTACATCTATGATGGACAGAGATTGAGTAGCGAGACCCTCAGTATTGCCAGGGCCCCTCTGCCTTGTTGTATTATTAAGCCGAGCTTGAAAAGTGATTCAACTCCATTAGTTAAACATTCAACGTCACATGCTAACACAACCCCTGTTATTTCAAGCAGGGTCATTGTCCCTCTGCAGTGGAATACCTTAGGTTCTTTGTAATATTCAGGTCACCTGACACAATGCTTTGTTCGTTGCAGGCATTCATTTTTAAGCCTGTATTTCTTATTTACTTCTCTTATGTTCAAGAAAAAGTCTGGAGCAGCCGTGAGTGCCCGGTGACATTCTAGGTAGGGGGAGTATATGGATTAATGAGGTATAGTTTAGCACACCAGAAGAATAAGGATTATTAATTGCAATCACACATAAAAACTAATGTGAGACTGGAAAGTATATATGCAGACATAGTGGGAAAAATGATTATCTCTGCTTGGAGCTAATTGGAGAAGAGTTCACTAAGAGCAGGAGATAAAGGTGAGTAGAGTGGATAGTCAGAATGAAAAAAAAAAAAAAAAAATATATA
>NW_026000079.1:455885-532496 GCF_001458135.2 Marmota marmota marmota | reverse complement strand
AAAAAAAAAAAAAAAAAATATATATATATATATATATATATATATATATATATGCAATGCATATGCAGATAAATGCAGCATTATCCATCTAAGGAATGACAGGTGGTTTGGAATGAATGGATCACGGCCTGACTGGTGCTCAGGGGTCATGGGTTATTGTTTAGTGGTGTTATGGAAGATCTATTATGAATGGGTTTGTAAATGCTAATTACTCACATTCTTCCCTCTCTAGTTTCTGTTTTGATGCAGTAACAGATGCAGAATTTAGAAGAGGTTCAAAATAGCAGCTTTACTATTGATGAAGCCAAATTAGACGGCAACTGGAATCCAAGATCCTATGCATTCAGCTCCATCCTTTAGGAGCCTAATATGGACAACTGACTTTACACTTGAAGGATGAAAGCCTTCATATGACCTGTGAGCAGACAAGCCCACTGGGGAGCACAGGTCTCATGATACGGAAATATATTTCTCCCCCTCTCACTTGGACAATTGAGTGAAAGAAGTGGGAGGGGAAGATAAAGCATTTTGCCCCCAATAAAATATTTTATGGGGGTTGGGGATATAGCTCAGTTGGTAGAGTGCTTGCCTTGTATGCACAGGGCCCTGGGTTCGATCCCCAGCACCAAATATACATATATTATTTATTTATTTATTTTTTACTGACAGAGTCGAGAACATTAAGAAAGGGAAAAGAAGCTTCTGTAGTTGGAAAGGACATAGTCCCAGAGGACATAAAGCCACTAAAGGGTGTCATGTGTCAGAGCATGTGATGTGGCTATACAGCATGTAGGAGGACGTGGAATGGAGGTAGACCCTAGTGAGTTACAGACCCAGGAGGAGACCACTCTGTACCAGTCCAGAGGTGCAGAGGAGAACTCAAACAGAAGGTATGAGACTTGCCCGACCGTTGCAGTGTCTGGGGGTGAAATGGGCAGTAAGTCGCTTCATGGGAGCCAGGGAGGCTAGAAGCTTCTAAAATGTAGTGAAGCTCTGAAATAAGTACTCAGAGGAAAAGGGACCCTAGATAAAGACAAGGAGAAATTAATCCACTTTTCAGCATTGGGTTGAAAAGCCTGCTTTGGGGGGGCATCAGTGTGCCAATCATGAGAGGCTCATAAAACCAGGGCTTCCAGCTGAGGCACCAACTCAAGTGGTTTCAAGGCTGCGAGAAGCCAGCAGGTGGGTTGCTACAAAGGGAAATCAGAAGTCCTGGAAAAAAGACTTCAAGGAGGAAGGACTGGGGGAAAGAAGAGCGTTGGGAAGCTCAAGGTCAGGGAGGTTGCTCAGAGACTGGAGAAGGCTGTTCAAGGTTTTAGAGGAGGAGCAGTTCTGGGCAATGAGAAGGCCCGGCCACGGAAGATTCAGAAGTGGAGGGGTTAAGGGAATGGAGAAGAGGTTCTCAGGAAGAGATCTGCCCAGAGAAGGGAGCTGGGCGAGGGGACACAGACTGACTGGGGGAGCTCAAAGCTGTGTGGTGTGGATAATCATGACAGAAACTGAAGCCACTCTTTCTGATACTGTCACGAAGGCAAGCTCCACGTCCCGCTGGACTGGCATCAAGGTGAAATCCCTCTGGCAAATAATGGTGTCCATTGTTAGTGGGCTTCATGAGAACAGTGGAGAACATATGGGTTGTCCCTCTGAATAGTCCCTGCGCTTGGCGTGCCCTAAATGGTTGACAGTTCCATGAATGCATGAAGAGTGACCAGGTGAAGAGCATCGGTGAGCCCACAGATGTTCCAGAAATGCCAACTCTTGGCCCTGCTCTTGCTGTCTTCTATGGTCCGCTGGGACTGACATCCTGAGACGTTTATCAGGATAACTGGGCGTCTCCTGGAGGAGTTTACTATGAGCAATTGATCCAGAAACACGATTTGGGTGGTTTGGGTTGTTCTTTCCTGTGTCCATGAACACCAACGAACAACAGCACTGATTTCCTTCTGTTTCTCTCATTTGTTAACCTGTCACCTTCCCCATAGTGACCATGTCGGTAAGAGAGCTCAAAATTATGAGGAATAGATCTGAGACTTGGGGCTCAGAGAGACTGAAGAATCTTCAGGCATTTAGAATAAATGTGTTCTGTGGAATTGCTAAGGAGAAAATACCACTTATGTATGGAAACCACCGGGAAACATTTTTTTTTTAACTAATCATGAGGGAAAAAAAAAAAACTGAAGACAGGATAGGTTGTTACTGTCACCGTAGTACTTTGCAACTGTACATGTTGCAGTCACATGCATGGCCTGTTAATAGGCACTCCATTACTTATGGCTGGTTGATTATTATTAATATTTATATTTTAAACCATCCAATTTCAGGGCTGTTTATTGCAGAAGATTCTAATCACTCCTAAGAGGCGCTAATGACTTCTTAAAACGCCAGCAGTGACCCTGTCATTCTGGAGACCCTTGTGGATGCTGAGGACAGACAGGATAGGGCTGTGGAATCCCCCAGGGGCACAGGAAACTCATAACTGTCTCCTCTTTGACAGGTGTTTGCAATGAGGCGTCCAGGAGGAAGGAGGACAGGTGACGGTAGTACAAAGAGTAGAGTCCACAGGGAGGAAAACCTATCAGCCTGGCTGCCCACTCTGCATCCAGCTGGCTGTCTGTGTCCTGCTGGCACGAAAACTGGCCTTCACTGTCCTCGTGTCCCCAGTGTGTTCCATCCCAGAACTTCAAGCTGTACTTTTCTGGACTAGACTGGAATCATCCCTAAACAGAAGCGTTAAGCACAGAGGCCAAGCGCCTGGACGTTGGAGGTGGGCAGACCCGAGTCCAGTTCACTTCAGTCACTTACCAGCTGTGTGACCTCCAACAAGATACTCTGACCCATTCTTGGAAATTTTGTTGCGTAGGATTTATACTTTTTTTTTTTTTTGCTAAGATGATCAGTTTTCATTTCTGCCTTTTACTAAATATACATTTAACTAATTTAATCTTGCTTAATCCACCTTTGTGTTCCTCTTTTCTCTGGAAATTCAAAAGTGATAGCAAAGCCAAGAGTTTACATGTTGGCACCTCAGAGAAGCACCAAGCAGGCGAGGCTGCCCCCCTCCCAAGGTGGCTTGGCCTTGCACAGGGCCTGCATGCTCCAGGGCAGGGCTGCCCTGCTCCTGAATTTAGACTTCATGAAAGATAAAGCCCAAATTAACAGTCCAGATTCTGATCATGTCAGAATAAATGGCTCAGCGTAGGGCCCTGGGAAGAGAGGCCAGAGGAGCTTTCTGAGAAGTTGGCCCCAGACTGGGAGGTGTCCCTGAGGTTACTGGACTGCTTCATCCTGGAGGGGGTAGGAGTTGTACCAGTGGTGACATGAGAGTCCCCTAAGGAGTCACATGCACAGCTCACCCCATGCTTCCTCCCTAGCCTTGGGAATACTGAGCCGTGACACTCCAGTCCCTCCTCACCCAGGGGTTGATGGTTTCCTCCATCTGTGTGACCAAGTGGACCGTGTCTGTGTACCCAGCCCCGCGTCCTCTTCTTCAGGGTCTGCAGATCCCCTTCTGGGTCTGCATCATCCCTGTTGCCTGTGACCTGGTCAGGAACAGCTTCCCTTTCAACTCCTCCCTCTGCTTTATTAACCAGAGCGTGGTTGGAAATGGAAGAGAAGACAGAGATAGGAAGGATGTCTGAAAGCATGCAGGCGAGGAAGAATTCAAGACAGAGAAGGCTAAATTTCTAGTTGCTCTGGGGCTTGGAATTCAATCAATGGAGTGCTGCTTCTCAGCAAAGGGGTGGAAGACAGGATTCACTGGGATTCAGTATTGGACAGAGTCTCCTAGAGACTCAGGAATTAGGGTCCTTGAACAAAGAACCAAGCTGGTTGTGGCAGCATCCCAGCAGCGCTGGTTCATCACAGAGGGGAGGGACCACACACACACACACACACACACACACACACACACACAGAAACACAATGAACAAATTTGGCTGGAAAAACCTATAGAACAGAAAAGCAGCCTCAGCTGATCCAGAACTGAGCTGATCCAGAGGCGGCACAGTGAGCTGGTATTTGAAAAGCAGCCTGCCTTTCTCAGTTGGCAAGTGCAGAACTGGGGCAGGAGCCGTGCGGAGGAGGCAGGAGCCTGGGAGATCAGAGCACACGTCGCCATGTTGTCTTGCAAGCCCCTACTTCGTGGCCTGTGGTGTACCTAGAAAAACATGAGTGAAACAGGCACAGAGAAGATTGTCCCATGGGGATGCAAGTCAGAGATACCGAGAGGAGAGCAACTCACTTCCTTTGAATCTGGGGCCATTCAATGACCAACTGAAGAGAGTGAGGAAACTGAGCAGGTGGGCATGAATACCCTTGGGGACGAAGCCAGGAAGGGTTGTATTCATGGCAGAATGTTCCAGAATGTTCCAGACCCTTGGAGGATTGGCTCCCTGGCTCTGGCAGTAGAACTCTTGGGAGGCTTCTGAGATCCAGACTCTCAGCAGAGATGAGCCTCTGCCTGTTCCCAATCCAGATCTGCTGATCCCATCTCTCTAGACTAGATTCTACCCAGCCTTGTTAGAGCTCAGTCCCAGCTGCTGAAGCTCCCCTCTCTGAACTCTGCAGCAGCCCCCCCGGGAACGCACCCACCTGGTCTCTCAGGACCAAACTCCAATAGACAGTACTTTCCATGTGACTTCCTCAGTGGAGAGAATTTTTTCGTTTTCATTAAGAATCGTGTGTGTGTGCGCGCATTGATTGCTCTGTGGATATAAAAGCCTGTAGGACAAGGAGAAAGGACAGCAGCCTGTAAACATCGTGCCAGCTTTATTCTCAGAACTCTCAAAGTTGGTAATAAGATTTTCAATGAAGCATCATTAATTTAACCGTAGCTACTGATTATCTCCTGGGCATCAGGCACTGTCCTTGGCTCTAGGAAGGAGGAGCATATGAGTTCAAAATAAATTAATGACAGGCTTTTCTTTAAGACCCAAGTACCATATTTTCAATGTTGCAGTATGAATTTAAGAATTTTAAGAAAATTTTTATCCATAGTTCCTGTTGTATTCCTATGATTATTAATACAGCCTCCATACTTAATGTTTGCTTAATATTAATATTTGATCCATCATTTAGTTACTGTAACATTATTAATTATATGTAATATGACTATGATTTATAATTGGTTTAACATTGTAATTGTTATTATTTTTAATTACTACTCTGTTTTATTTATTTTTATTTGTTCTAATTAGTTGTACGTGAAAGTAGAATGCATTTTGACATATCATACACAAATGGAGTGTAACTTCTCACTCTTCTGGTTGTACCCAATGTAGAATCACACTGGTTGTATAATCATATATGCATATAGAGTAACAATGTCCAATTCATTCTACTCTCTTTCCTACCCCCATATCCCCTCCCCTCCCTCCACTCCCCTCTGTCTAACCCCAAGTACATCTATTCTTCCTTAGCCTCCACCCCACTATTGTGTGTTAGCATCCGCCTATCAGAGAAAACATTCGGCCTTTGGTTGAGGGGGGATTAGCTTATTTCACTTAGCATGAAATCCTCCAGCTCCGTTAGTTTACTTGCAAATGCCATAATTTCATTTTTCTTTAAGGCTGAGTAATATTCCATTGTATATATATAACCTTTGTCACTTGAAAATTACCAGTAAGTTGCAAACCATGGCATAAAGTAAGCTCAGTAATATAAGTCTCTTCTGTAAATGGGGGCAAGGGATAAAACTCTCTGTGGATATAGATAAATTTAGCTGTAGATTCAGACACAGACCTAAGAATAGACACTGTTATTTTATATCTTGCTGGAAAAGAATCCAGATTCAATTTCAGTGAAACTGAGACTAGGTAACTTTGGAAAGAATTGAAATGCTTAGTGGGGATTTATTTGGTGTTTGTCACTGTTATGAGGAGCTAATGTAGATTCTCGTTTCTCCACTATAAAATCTTTAGTATGTCTCTTAGTCATAAGTATGATTTTTCAAATGATCTCAGTTTGGGCAGAAGCACCAAGACCTGGAACAATAAGTGCTAGAACATTTGTGCGAGACTTATTTAAAGAGTTGAACTGGTTACTGCCATCATTACTAGCCCCTCTTGCACATCTGTGCTTTATAATACTAAGCCAAGAATTCATCAAGTAATAAGGAATATGTAATAGGGAATTTCTTTAAGTAGAGTTTTTAGTGTACTTTGTACTTTCTTTTTCATTCCCCCAAATAAACTAAGAGAGGAACCCAGATCATCCATGAGAAAGTTTCACATGTGTCCACTGGAGTTTGGAGGAACATGGACCGGTCCTTGGCTCATATTTGCAAATGTCTGAAGGTGACTGTCTGGAGCCACACTGGAAGCAGCCTGTGCACTAAGATTTCAGCTGGGAAATCTATGTGTTTTTCAGGGTTTCACGTGTACCACCTGGATTATTTTGAAGGTGACCACACTGAGAGGACATCTAGGATGGAATCTCCACAGGAATGAGGAATGCCCGGAAGAGCAAGGTAGTAATAAGTTGCTGGCTGGAGGAGACATTGCAGTGGGGACCTGCAGGTTCAGGTGGACAAGTCTCTAAAGAAGCTGCAAAGATACTGCTAAAGAGGAAGAGGCAGCCGTTGGACATGGGCCCTGCCCAGGGGGCACCAGCCCATTGTAACAGCCGCTCACAGAGGACTCTACCCTTTGTCATAAACACTCCCATCCTGTCCCCACTTCTTGAACACCACCCATCCCCAAATAGCAGATCATGAGTTCGCAAGGAAGTGAAGCAAAAAGAGAGAGGAAACAAACCCCACCCCCTCTTTCTTTGCTTCAGGTTTCCAAGAAGTCAGCCCTGAGCTAAGAGAGGGCAAGGAAGGCTGTCGCATGGGGAGGCCAAGTTTTAGAATGAACCAGGCTTATTCTTTTGACTTTCTTTCTTTTATTTTCTCTTTCTTTTGGGGGGGGAGGTTGGGTGGGTACGAGGGATTGAACTGAGGGGCACTCGACTGCTGAGCCACATCCCCAGCCTTTTTTTTTTTTTTGTATTTTATTTAGAGACAGGGTCTCCCTGAGTTGCTAGATAGAGGTGCAAAGGAGACAAAGTCCAAGAAGATGATCGTTTGACTCCCATTCGAGATAAAAATAAAACTCATTTGGGCTAATAAATGTTTGTCTTGCAGACATCTGTGGTTTGATACTGCTTACTTCAAGAGTCTTAATATCAGGTGTCTGTTGAAGATAGAGTAAGATTATGTTAGGCTTATTCACAACTCAGATGTGCAAAGAATTGACGCTTTCATTCTTATCTGTGGCCAAGTATATCTTATTTTTGAGTTTCTACCCTTGCTGATGTCTTAAGAGAATGTATGCAATTAAACACATAAATAAAAGGAAATGATGGCCTATTAAATAGGCCTGAGACTTGGCTACTTTTAAATGGTCTCTTTTATCCAAATTCAGCCTCTTTTGCATACATATTCAGTGAATTCCAAATTTAAACTCCCCAACGCCCTGTTTTATCTTTGTTTTGTTTCTTAAGATGACAGGTGGAAGTAGAAGAGAGATCTTGAGAGGGAGACCAGAGGAGAGAGGCTGCCTTCCTCTGGAATGGAGGGGCCTGTGGGCAGTGAGCTTCCTCCCTGGTGTCCCTGGGACTCGGGTAGCCTGGTTTCATCCCTGGACTCACTGGATTGGTTCCTGCTTAGTTCTGAATAATTCTGTCCAGTCTTTTTCTGGGGTATTTGGTGGATACCCATGGCCCATATCTGTTATAGCTACATGTGCCTCAAATTATAATTCTTTGTTTTATACTCTGTAGCCTTTTCATCCAAACCACAGGCTTCTGCCCGGGCACAGGCCTTCTCATTCTCTCTGTGCTGCTACTGGATCTCTGGAAAGACCTGGGTCTCTGATATGCTCTGCCTTGGCCCATTTATTCCACATCCTCCTCTGCACCTGCTACCTTGCGGATGCCATGATGGATGTGGCAAGGGTGTGGTGCTGCCTTGCGGATGCCATGATGGATGTGGCAAGGACAGTCATCTCCTTGGGTGATACTATGTGAGACCATAATGTGTTCTAGATGGGCACACAGCTAGGAGCCTAGTGAGAAAGATACATATTCTTCCAGAGTTGAAGCCTCCCCAGGCCTGAGGTGGGGATGGAAGGAAAGAAAGGGAAGGTGAAGAGAGAAAAGATGGGCGTCTCCCTCACCACACTTCCTCCCTACTCTGCTCTGTGTGTCTTACAGATGAGATAAATCAGCGTTCCCAAGTAGAAAGGGACAAATATTGGGCTTCTAGAAAATCCAACTAATCTGAGAAAATCAGCTACTCTGTGTTTATAAGATAAACTGACCATAGTTTTAAGATATTTTTTTTAATTGTAGATGGACCCAATACCTTTATTTTCTTTATTTACCTTTTATGTGGTGCTGAGGTTACAACCCAATGTCTCATTCGTGTGAGGCAAATGCTCTGCCACTGAGCTACAGCCCCAGGCCCAACCATATATTTTTATATCATAAGAGTAGAGCAAGGAGAGCTGATAACAAGAGGAACTTTTCAGACATTGAGGAAATTTTCAGAGGCCCCATGCTCAGGGACTTTGAACATCATTGCTGGGTTGTGGCCTATGTCTGTCCCCCAGCTCAGGTGAACTTTGTCCTAAGAGTCACCAGGAAGCTTCATGAACACAGACTTATGGTAATGAGATGATGAGGCAGGACTCCTATTTTCAAATCCAGGGAAAAGTCAAAAAGTGAATTTTAGGTACAAAAAATAGAGAGACTTTCAACTCTATGACCTCTGAGACCCGCTTGTGTCTATTTCCACTTAACTGTTGGCAGATTTTAGCAAAGTAAGAAATACAATAAACAGTTTTCAAGGCCAATGAGAACATTTCTTTTGACTACCTGAAAAAATTGATCGCATTTGGAAAATTCAATGCATATCAGTGATGGTTGATTTAAAAACGTCATTTACCGGACAGTATAGTAGGAAATAGAAAGGAACAAAGATCAATATGATACCAAATCTGCCCTCAAGAAGGTGACCAACAGTGGATAAAACTGGGTTCATAAATAACAGGTTACAGCAAAAGAAAACTTGGGACGCTGCTAAAAAGTATTTGTGCAAGACAGAGAAAGGGGCATGGAGTCTGGTTAGGAGTTGTCCCTGAAGGATGGGTAGAGCAGCAACAGGGTTGCATGAAGGCAGGGCATTTCACACTGGAGGAAGGGCCTTATCAAAATCACACAAGGGCAGAAGCTTAAGTATTCATAGGGAGTGAGGAGGTGAGAAATGTGAGTCAAGTGAAGGATGTGGTGGGGGATGAGTCTGGAGAGACAAAGAAAGCTTAGGTACAAGTTCCACGGAGTCTTCCATAAGGACTCTGATTGTTGATTTGTCTGCAGTCGTTAATGCTAGACTTTACGGATAAATTATGCAAATTAAGCCAGACTATCCTACTTTGGCAGATTGTAGGGGGCATCAAAGGAAGTGATGTCCTTAAGGAACATTATAACAATCTGGAGAGAGACACTGAGGGCTTAAACTGATAAAAAAATGAAGAGAATCAACTGATGTCAACCGAGCCATAAGGCTCTCGATCAAGCAAAATCATTCTCTCCATCAAGATAAAAATCTGAGATTCCACCCTTGGAACTTCATTCATAGACTCAAACAATCAACAAGTGTCAAATCTGAAAGATATCATCTTTGCATTTATGTAGCTTTGACTAAAACTGAGATGCCAAAAGGGGTCAACTGATTCCTAGCCAGGAATATGTCTATTGTTCTACTGATTCCTTTATTATCAGAGTGTGACCCTCAAAGCCAGTGGCCAGAGAGCTACCACTTTACACCATTTCCAGCTCACTTACCTTAGTATAAATGAGGCTTAGTTTCCATTCTTTTCTGAGGCTTTGGACAGACAAGAGCTTTTCAAAGAAAGGTTTAAATAACTAAGCAAGTAAAGAGACCCAGAATGAGGACAGTGTGTGTATTAGTTTCGTGTGGCTGCTGTAACAAAGTACTAGAAACTAGAGTGGTTTTAAAAAACCACAGAAATTTATTATTTCTCAGATCTGTGATTAGAAGTCTGTTGAGAGCCATCTGTGGGCGGTGTGTGGACTACGTTGGCACCACAGCCTACTGAATAGAAACATCTGGTGTTTGGGAACTTCCTGTGGCAGTCCCACATACACGTGAATTTCTATTCAGCTCTGCCTGGTCCCACACAGCGCCGGAGATGGGGTGACCTGCTGTAGCCACACAGCCCCTCAGAGATGGGTGTGACCTGCCAAGATTTCAATCAACCTGCGGACTGCAACACATCACAAAGCAAGACTTCACCGCTGAAACTTTATCCCTGCCTTTGACGGACCCCCTTAAATAAACCATGGGAACCATTTTCTATTTGTCCAACCCCAGTTCCTGCTGGGCTGAGTCTATCAGGGGCTCTGCTTTAAAACTGTTTTTCTGACTCTGTGTCTTTTTTTCTTCACTAATTATTTCTGATTTATTTTCTCCAGTGGCTTACACCCTCCTGGGCAGGAAGAAGGACCCCCTGGCAAGATGCTGGCAGCCTCCCCAGAGAAGTCCAAGATCAAGGTATTGACAGAGCCATTTGTCTCTGGATCCTCTAAGGGAGGATCCTTTCTGGCTTCTTCCAGTATCTGGTGTCTCCAAGAGTTTCTTGGTTTATAAATAAATGTACCACTCCAGTCTCTGCCTCATTGTCACCTGGTATTTTCCCTGCTATCTGTATTAAGTGTCCCCTTCTCATAAGGACACCATTCGTATCAATTAGGCTCCACTCTAATGATATCTCAATTACTTTTGCAAGCCTGTGGGTCAGGGGTCAGGACTTTAGCATACCTTTTGGGGGAGACATAACTCAGTGGTGGTCTAGAAACAAAACTTTCTTACCACACACTTACTTTTTCCGGGTTGCAGCTAGTAGTGGGGACCGTGCACATCACTTATTCATGAAAGAAAAGGCAGAAGCCTGATTCACTATCAAAAGCTTCACCATTTTTGCCACATCTGCAGAGCTCTGATCTGAAAGTCAGAGAGCAAGCCCACAGTGAACACTGTCTTCTCATCTGGGTAACTAAGAATAGCAACATGATTTACATGTTCCTGCAACTAAACAGAACAACTACTGCTAGGGAAATCTTGGGGGAACTTTCTACTCAAAGAAGTAAAACATTTTTATCCTTTCAGGGAATGATGATTTGAATTGTAGATGCACATGAATTAGTATTGATGCTTTTGTGGTGGCTGGTAACAACAGGGCAGTCTTTTCCCCCAGTTGTTTGGAGAACATGATCAAGGCTCTAGGCTGCTCACCTTGCATAATTCAGCCAGCAAGTGGACCTCAGATCTGACCACATCCCATCCAAATTTGGAGGCTTTGATAATAATGTCTTGAGTTGGTAATATCCATTTGCCAACTGCAAAATACATTCTACTGAGTCTCACCTAGAGAGAGACACAGCAATTTTGGAGCCACATTCAGGGCAGGATCCAGCTATGGAGGCTCAGATCCGAAAACCTGTGTCCCCAAGGACTGGTTGGGCTCCCACCCACTCCAGTAGACTTCCTTCTTTGGCTTTTCTGTTTCTTCTATGGAAAATCTGGAACATAAACTGATCAATATATCATTGTCACAGTGAAGCAGATAGTAATGGAAATAGCAAATATTTGTCAAGTCCTTAACAGGTGACTGACATTGTTCTAAAAGCTCTGCATGAATCAACTCACTTAAACTTCACAACACAGGTTGCGTATCCCTTACCTGAAATGCTTAGGACCCAAAGTGTTTCAGATTTTGGATTTGTTTGGACTTTAAAATATTTGCATATACATAATGAGAGATCTCAGGGATATAACTCAAGTCTAAACACAAAATTCTTTTCTGGATATATACCCTATACTAATATCCTGAAGGAAATTTTATATAATATTGTTGGTGTGCCTACATTTTGGGTTAAAACCTGTTTTCAGGTGACAGGTTGCAGCCAAATGCAGGCACACATACAACCTGTCACTTGAAAACAGGTGCAGAATTTCCTACACGTAGCATCATGTCATAGCTCAAACAGTTTTGGACTTTGGAGCATTACAGATTTGGGAATTTTGGATTAGATATATGTAACTTGTTATTCTCATCTTTATTATTTTAAGATAAGTAAAGTTACTGAAATGACCAAGAGAATTTCTAGCCTTCTAACAGGCCCAGAGGGAAGATCCTTCCATATATTCAGGATTGGAGAAGAAAACTTAGAAATCAACTGGTCCAGACCATGTACAGCTAGAAGAATGAGAAGTTGTGCTCTGTTTGTGTACTCTATGTCAAAGTGCATTCTACTGTAAAATTAATTAATTAATTTAAAAAATTTATCTTTCCATGTGAAGAAGAACAGGGTTCATTATTCAATGAAGGAAAACACCGTTGATATTTGGAGGGTGGAAGAAGAGAGAGGGGAAAAATGTAAGAGATTTTTGAGGTAAAGAGTCCTCTCCATTGCCCATTTCTAACTCTTCTGCACCCCTTGAAGGGAACCTGATTGTGGCTTCTATCCTGTGACTCATGGATTAAGGGTTCTTGGTTTAATACAAGTCCTTTATCTCCAAAGGGAAACTGGTCCAGAGACATGTAGTGACTTGGCAGATGTCACACAGTGATATGGTGTCACAGTTCTGGAGCCCTGGATCTTGATTCTCTCCAGCACATCGTGGTAGTAATCACCCACAACTTGATTCACAACACACAACCACAAGTGGATCTACCTGGCTTTGCCTTAACTACCCAGTAAACAGCCAAATCCTAATGTAGAGGGAAAGTGGAGCATTGGTACAGAATTCTGAGAAAGTGACCACAAATATTCACTTTTGACCCTCTCCTCTGTGTGTATTTCAGTCTTGCTTGCTTTTACATTGCTTCCTCTAAGACATTATACCAAGTATTAACAGCTATTTTATGGAAATATTTATTTTGCTGTGTACTCTTGTGTTAGAAAATCTCAATGGAGCCCAGTTTTCTCATTTGAAAAGTAACTGGTATAAATAACAAGAAAAACTCATGCAAAACTCACTCTGCTAAGGTCTGTTGACCTCTTTCCACCAGTCAGATTGTTCACATAGATAACCTACACATAGTTCATGAAACATAAATTAAGCACTTTTTATTTTAACAAACTCTAAGGGAACAAAGTCCAGAGTGTGGAATCTTCTTGATCACTCATTCAACCTCTATTTATGATTAAAACAAAACAGAACAACTCTCAATAAACTATAAATGAAAGACCTATCCTTAAGTTAATAAAGAATAACAATGTGATCCTATATTAACCTATGCAGGTCAAGAAAGAAAGAATTCTACCTCCTTTTGCCTTTATTCTACATTGTATCATCTGCACTTTAACAGTGCAATATCATAAGACAAAAGTGATAAAAGGCATAAAAACTGGGAAAAATTTTTAAAAAGCAAAAGTATTGTTATTTGAAGACAACATGGTTATGTTCATAGGAAGTCTAACCTTCTAAAATGAATAATTTAGCAAGGTTGGAGGACCCAAGACAAAAATACAAAATCAAATGGCTCTCAAAATACTAGGGAAGATATTGAAGATAACATTTCATAACAACATCATCATAATAACATCAAATTTCAGGTATCTAGGAAACAGTCTCATGAAATATGTACAAAACCTCTACTTTAATTTCTCAGAGAAATTAAAAACCTAAATTATAAAGAGTTATTCTATATTCATGGATGGGTAGACACAACAATGTTAAAAATGTCTATTCTCTCTAAATTTATCAAGATTCATTTCAATCCCTATTGAAATTTCAGCATGCTTTTTTGAACATATCAAACAGTGAGTTCTAAAATTTATATAAGTTTAAAGGCTTACAATATCCAAAATAATTTTTTGAGAAAAGAAGACAGTATGAGGTATTGTTGCAATGATCAACAAATATATCAATGGAACATAATAGAGAGTTCAGAAATACCATCAGTTGATTGAAAAAAAAAACAAGGTGTGAACTCAATGCATTAAGGAGAAGAGAGATTTCTTAACAAACAATGTTAGGTCAACTGAATATCTGAATGGAAAACAGGAACCTTGTTCTCTTTCTCACATAATATCATCAACATCATCATAAAAATAATAGCAACAACATCAGAGCTATGAAGAGGAAACTAAAGTTCAGGAAGGTTAACAGGAAGGTTGCCTATTACAGAAACCAAATTTCTAAGAACTGACCAACAGTCCTATGCCACCCCATCACTGCGTGATGGAGAGGAAATAGTTATGAAGACACTCAAGCCAGTCAATTTGTGATATGTATGAAGGTCTAACAAAAGGTTGAGATGAACAGATGGATTCTGAGAAACATGTACTTCAATTATGTAAGCTATATATGTTTCCCATTATGATGTCTGAACAGTTCATAACAATCAAGATGCAGATTTTTTTGCCATCAACACAATCACATTTTGTAAATTGTGTAAAAATAATAATAATAATAATCGAGATGGATCACAGGCCTAAGTACACAGTTCCATAAAGCTTCTAGAAGAAAACATAGGAAAATGTCCTGGTGACCTAAAGGTAATCAGATATTTCTTAAACAGGAAAAAAAAAAAGCTCTAATAATTTACAATAATTTGATAAATTAAACTTCATTACAATTAAAAGTTTTCCATATTAAAAAAGAAGACAATTTAGAAAAAATAGAGAAGCCATAATAGGGAAAAAAAATTGTTCCTAGACTATGCAAAGATTTCCTACAAAACAAGAATAAGAAATGAGCAATCCATTAAAACTGAGCAAAACTTTGAACAGGCACTTCACAAAAGAAAATATATGATAGTCAATAATGAAAAGGTCCTTAATATCATTAGTCATCAGGGAAATGTGAATTAAAGTCATAATAAAATACACATCATACCCACCAGAATGTCTTTAATTAAAAAGACTGAAAACACTTAGTGTTGGTGAAGATATGCAGCAGCTAGAATGCTCAGACATTGCTTAATAGTAATAAAGTGGTACATTCACTTTGAAGGATTCTCTAGCATTTATAAAGTCAAAGATGCATCTACTCTGTGACCCAGAAATCCCCTTCCCAAATATTTATCCCAGATAAATATATTTTGTCTTCAAAAATACTTGTACATGCATGACCAATGTAATTCTGCAACCTGTACACTCAGAAAAATGAGAAATTATATCCCATCTGATTCAAATGTATGATATGTCAAGATCATTGTACTGTCATGTGTAACTAATTAAAACAGATTTAAAAAAATACTTGTACAAGGTGGGGTTGTACCACTGAGGTAGAATGTTTTAGGTTCGATCCTTAGTACATCAAAATAAATAAATAAAATAAAGTGAATAATAAAATAAATAAAATCAAATATGGCATCCAGTTACAACTAAAAAAAAAATACTTGTACAAGAATGTCTACGATGACTTTATTCATCATAGCCCCAAACTAGAAACTACACAAATGCTTAACAAGATATAAATAAACTGTAATAAATTCATACAGTGATGAAGTATCCAGCAACTTAAAAAATGTAATGACTGATATATGCAAAAATATGGATGTTTCTCACATTTTAACCATTGAAATAAACCAGAACAAATGAGAATATGCTATATGGTTTGATTTATATGATATCCAACATCAGGTGAAATTGATTTATAGTATCAGAAAGAGTTTAAAAACCAGAAGGAAGTTGTTCTAGGGTGAGGAATGTGTACAGGACAGAAAGAATATAAGGGATCTTCTTGGTGTGAGGTTATGAGTTCTCTGTTAGAGGGTGAATAGGCACCTTGTGGTCAAAATAGATCCAGGTGTAGACGATTTTGGATGTGTGTACATGTGTGTGTGCATGTGAAATAATGGGTCAACTCCATAATGATTTATTGATCATCCAACTTATGCACTAGGTACTTCTGTGAGCACTGGGATACATTAATGAATAACAGACAAAATCCCTTTCCTAATGGAGCTCACGTGACAGACAGCAAATAATCAAACTCATTCCCTGCATCATTTTTTGAAACAGGTAACAACTAGACATAATCTTTATTTTCATCAGCAGAGGGAAGGTTAATTTTGTTACATCTGTGCAATGAAACAGTATTCTCCACCGGGTGTGGTGGCACACACCTGTAATCCCAGTGGCTCAGGAGGCTGAAGCAGGAGGATCCTAGTTCAAAGCCAGTCTCTGTAATGATGAGGTGCTAAGCAACTCAGTGGGACTCTGTCTCTAAATAAAATACAAAAAAAAAAAAAAAAGGCTGGGGATATGGCTTGGTGGCTGAGTGCTCCTGAGTCCAACCCCTGGTTAAAAAAAAAAAAAAAAAAGACATAAAAAGTAGTATTCTACTATAAAAATGAATACATAATTTGTATACCAAATTAGAATGAGCTCTAAGAGCTACTGTTTAAAGAAAACAAGATGCACTACAATGTCTATGGATTTTTCCCAGAGATTTTTCAATTAACGTAACATGTTACCATTTTAAAAAGGTAAGAGAAGCAAATGTGTGTACTTAGCTGCTTATGCATAAAAATTCTTCAAAATGTTATCTAAGCAATTAGTAAGACAGGTTGCTCCCAAAGGTGGGAACTTAATAGTTCAAGATAAGAGTGCATGCCATCTTACATATTTTTAATTCTAAACTATATGAATATGTAACCTATTAACAGTAAATATAATTTAAATTGTTTGAAGTTTTTCACAATTGTAGAAACACACACATATTTCTGAATCAACTTTAAATCTTCCATAGCTGGTAGGATGATATGTTTGTTTCTAAACTTGGCTCTGCCTAAGTTCAAAGATCGGTGAGAGTACACTGCCCTCTGCTGGTATACACAAAACCTTTTATTTTCCCTTGAAGGAGAAAGCCTAGCTGTTGACCTACTCAGGCAAGGCTTATGCAGGGTAATTTTTTCCTGTACCTGGGTCATCCATATAGAGGCATCCTGCAGAGCTCAACTCCAAGGAGACAATCCCATTGAGCATAAAGTGAATGGCACCTTCCCAACCCACCCAGGAGATGCACAGGGCACAGATTGCACCAAAGTATATAGTGTCCCAAGGCTGCCCCTAGAGTGCAGGAGGGGGAAAAAAAGATCTGAGAGTCAGTTCTAGTTCCACCTGAATCTTCCACATGTACCTCCTACAACTTGGGCCCAAATTCTTTGTAAGGCTTGGAGTCCAAGCTCTCCTAATTGAACATGAATGCTTAAAATTATATTTTAGTTTCATTTTGATCAGCCTTTTGATAGGCCTGACAAACTGTCCAAATTCTCTCAATAAATAAAGATGTTGGGTGAGTCAAATAGTTTAAATGTGTCATGGCCAATGACTTAGGTATATAAGCAGAGTTTCATGGATTCACTCAGCATTTATTGAGCACTTACCAGGTACCCTCAATTATGCCAAGATGTGGCAATTCTGTGGAGAGTGTGATGAGGTCCTGCCTCTAATGAGACAGGCACCTAAACAGGGTAGTAAGATCAGATAAAGGGTGGAGACCTACCTATCTCAAGCTCTGCTTATGTGTACCAAGACTAGAGAGCTTGTAGGTATCTGTGGAGAAGCTGGATTGTATACAGAATTGGAAGAATCTCTTGGTTGAGAAGTCAACCTGCACTTACTGGTGGGATTCAGTTTCTCAGCATTTCGATGGAGTGATTGGACAGAAGTCTGTTTCCATATGTCATTCCTCTTTGGGACCTACATAATTCCCTCTGCGGGCTCATCTTCCTTCCTCTCACCTCCACAAAATTAATTACTGCATGTAAAAAACCATGAAGTAATCAATAAGGATGTAGAAAATGTGAGCAACTCAACCAATAAACTTGATCTAATAGATTTTATGTAACACTGCACTTAGCAAATGCAGGATGCCTTTTTCAAGCATATATGGAATATATTCAAGTCACATTCTCTTTATGGCCTATAAAATGGGCATCAAAGGATTTTAATCATCATAAAGAAAATTCTCTGACCACAAAGGAATTAAATTAGAAATCAAGAGTGAAAATATCAATGAAAAATTCATGATATTTTGGAATTAAGTTCACACTTTTTTAATAAGCCATGGATCAAAGAAAAAAAAATCTCAAGGGGAATTAGATATTAAAAGCATAACATGTCAAAATTTGTGGATAGCAGCTACCGCAGAGCTGAGAGGAAATTTTCATAGCTTGAAATGCTTAAGCAGAAAGATCTATAATTCAATATCTCTACTTACATCTTAACCTAGAAAAAGTTCACATAAAGTCAAAATAACAGAATGAAGGAAATAATAAGGGTAAAAGCTGATGATAAGATCTCTGTTGAGGTCACCTCATCCTCTGTGCATCCTTGTGCACAAGGTCACCTTCAAGATGGTCCCATCTGGTTCACAGTGACCACAGGAAACGTGTATCTTTCCTGCCAAACTCTGAATGTACCGGCTATTCCTCATGCCGCACTGTGCTTTCATGCTGTTATTACAGAGAACCCCAGCCATTTGCTCATATTCAGACAATTTCAGATGTGAGTCAGATAGCAGTTCCAAGGCCTTCTCAACTCCAGAAAGAACACGTTCATCTTTGTACACAAAGAGATTTTCTGCAGCCTCCGTCATTTAGTCTGAGGAGAGATGGTGGAGGAAAATGGAACACATAAAAACCTCTTAAAAGGAGTTCTTTACTACTAATCCATTTTTAGCAAATTCTTGGCCTTATCTTAGACGTCTAGAAGTTCACAAGGGCAGAAAGCAATTTCCCAATCTCCGAGCATTTCCTACATAAATGGTCTGTGACTTATTTTCCTACACATGTGGACCGAAACTTATTTTCCTAGGTCTATCAAAACCTCAATACTATGCATGGTAAAAATCATAGTTAACAGTTTATGGGAGCAAAGTAGGTGTTATTAGTTGTATAGTAAGGAAAATTGAGAAGAAAATTATATCACTTCCCCCCACAACAAAAGGCAAAATAAGTATTCCTTGGACATTTTGCTTCTCCTTAATGTTCTCATTTACAACGTGGTAGAAAATAAACCTTGACCTTCACTCTGACTCAGGTAGATAGATGATAGGTAGGTAGAAGGAAGGATAGAGAGAGAGATAGAGAGATCAAGAGAAAGAGAGAGAGAGAGAATGAATGAATGTGTGGTAAGTATATTTTTCATCAGCTCTGTCACCTATTACAGATTTCAAAAATGGCCACAAATCTTCCTGCCCAGACATCATGGGTAATTTGTCTTGAAACCTTCTCCCTTTGAGGGATGGCGTTTTTCTCTACCCTCAGAATCTGGGCTGCCTTTATTATTTGCTTTGGCCAATGAATGGTAGCAAACCTGCTGCTGCGAGCAAAGTCTTGGAAAGCACTTGCATATTTACAGCTGCTCTGGGGAGCTCTATTCTGTGGAAATACCATCGAGTTGGCTGATGGATGATGAGAGATCTGTGGCCCACCACTCTTGCCCCACCCCCCTTGACAGTCAGCCAACTCATGAGAATCAGAGGTAGATATCTATCTGTCCTACAGCCAACTGCAGAGTGAGCCGAGCTAAGACAAGAACGGTTCTGCTACGCCCGGTCCAAGCTGCTGACCTATGAAATTATGGACTAAATAAACAATGGTTGTTGCAAGAGTTAATAAACAGTGATTGTTTCAAAGTGATTGGCTCCATGCCGATAGATAACTGAGAAGTCACGTTTACATGCCCTTAATAAGTGCAATATTTTCAAGCATATTAAAGAAGGATGAATTCTTTATTACACTAAAAATTACAAGGAGACTATAAATAATTTTTTCCTGTCACCTAAACTATAGCATTGCCAAGATTCTGCCTTTCCCTAATGATTATTTATCTTGGCAAAAGTCAGGGTTTATTCATACCTGTCTTTACATGGAACCTAACACCATGATTGACAGACAGTTGCTAACCTGCAAATACACTGCTTATTATTTGGATGTAGTTTGTTCCTGTCAAAACATGTAATTTGGTTGCTAATGTACAGTACTGGGGATGGGTGTTTAAGAGATTCTTAGGCCTCTAAGAGTAATCAATGTTTTTCTTGTGAGATTGTATTAGTTTTCACTGAAATGGATCAGTTTTCTCAAGAGCAAGTTGTTATAAAGCAAGGTCCTCTCTTTAACCACCCCTTGCCATTCTGTCATGCCCTTTGCCCATGTGATGGTATCTGACATGTTAAGACACAGAATGAGGGCTTCACCAGATGATCTTGAACTTTCCTGTCTCCAGAACCATGAACTTTTTTCTTTATAAATCACCTAGTCTTAGATATTCTGTTATAGCAACAGAACACAGACTAAGTAAGACACATAATATTGACTAAATTTATAGTGTATAATAAAAAATTTAAAAAGACTATTTTAAGTGTGGAAATAATTAGGAAGGTCAAACACATTCTTGGTCATTTGTACTTAAAGGCTCTACTTCCATTCTGTCTTTATCTTTTTAATAATGGATGCAAAACACTGAGGTCTCCTCCACATAGTTGTGGCCTTTAACTCATATTATTTCATCTTTTTATTCCATTCCATTCTCCTTCTAGAAGATAGCAACGTGCTCTGAAAATAGCAGTAAATGTCGTGACCTAAGGGAAGTGACAATTCCAGCCCAAACAGAACGAGAATGGCCATCCATCATACAGGAGATGATCAGAAGAGTCCGTAATAATGGAATTCCAAGAGAGTTGTAATGAAAAGTAACTGGTCAAACTAATTAAGAAGAATTCAACATTTTCTAAGCGAGGAAACACTAAATGAAGCACCAAAAAGCAACTAAATAATATACTTAGTTGCTAGGTAAGATGTATATTTGTGTTCCCATATATACATCTCATCACAGAACATGGATTTAGCCACTTTTAATGAATTCCTTCTTTGCAGGGGCAAGATATTGCCAATAAGATATGACGATACCCTGGTACATTTTTCAATCCCAGAGCAGATCCATATTTACTTTTTCTCTCCCTCTCTCTCATAAGCCCCTGAATTAAATAGTTTACTCTGGAGTAACCAGAGCAGGAGCTTTACTTCATATGAAAATGATAATCTTATATAAGGTCTAAATTTAGAACAAGGCCTGTCAAACAA
Organism: Marmota marmota marmota; assembly: GCF_001458135.2. Classification (NCBI taxonomy): domain Eukaryota; kingdom Metazoa; phylum Chordata; class Mammalia; order Rodentia; family Sciuridae; genus Marmota; species Marmota marmota. The sequence continues at coordinate 511,389 of NW_026000079.1, read as the reverse complement.
TCCATTTTGGAGCACAGGGAGTGGCTTAGGCAATCGAGATTAATAAATAATCTAAATACACCATGACCAAGCAAGCAAGGCTTAAACGAGAGATTTGAAGATGGTTTATTTTGAAAAATAGATCAATGTGATTTGCTATAGAAATAGAATTAAAAGAGATAAACGTGATTACCTTCATAGATGCTGAAAAAAGCCATTGAGGAAACTCAACACCCATTCTGCACAAAATCTCTTGAGAAAATAGGAAATCATGGGTATTTTCTTAACATGTTAAAAATATACTTACCTAAATCCAAAATGTCATGAGGAAGCATTAAGAGCAGTCCCACTAAAATCAGGAAGAGTGCCTTGTTCGATGCAAGGCAGGACAAGGAGCAGTGGCAACATGCCTGTAATCCTGGTGACCTGGGAGTCTGAAACAGGAGTATTGCAAGTTCAAGGCCAGTCAGTCTGGGCAGCATAGCAAGAGTCGGTTTAAAAAACTAAAATAAAATAAAAAGGGCTGGGAATGTAGGTTAGTGGTAAAGCACTGCCAGGTTCAATCTCCAGTACAGAGAGAGAGAGAGAGGGAGAGAGGGAGGGAGGAGAGAGAGAGGAGAGAAAATTAATTTAGAAGAAGAACCTGAAGGAGAGGGCCTGGGGTCCCCAATCCTGTATTTTGAAGAGGCAGAGGGACAGTGAGGAAGGAGGTGTCTGGGGTGGGCATGTCTCCACTCTCCTAGTGGCTTCTGAGGCAGCCTCTCAGTGACTGAGGCCCCTCCCTAGAGACTGGGCACAGCCCCAGCCTGCTCTCCTGCACCGGGGCGAGATGCAGGTGAAGACCCTCCCTGGAACTGCTCCTGCCGTCCGAGAAGGACCGAAGGAGGGACCGTGAGAGAAGAACTGTGGAGGAAACGGAAGGAAGGTGGGTAAAAAGTAAGAACCGAGAATCAAGAACCACAGAGCAAGGAGACCGTCTGGGAGAGGGAAATGAGAATGGAGACCGAAGGGCAGAGGAGCAGGGGACTGGAGAGGCCCAGGGAGGTGAAGGTGAGAGGCCCGGAGGCTGGGCCTCTGCGGCACAGGGTGGAGGGTCTCTGGCCTCATTTAAAGGTCTTGAGCTTTTAGGTCAAAGAAAAGGAGCGGAATCCTTGAGAAATGGAGGGTTTATGAGAGGATTAGTACTGGGCTGTCGGGATCAATGTAGAAGGCAACCGAGGTCAGGGTCCCCTCTCCCACAAGCTAAGGCTGGTCCCGGTTCCACTGAGCCTCTTCCTCCAGCAAGCAGCCTCCAGGGGCTGGACCCTGCCCTCGGAGGACCCAGGTCAGTTACCCCTTCTCGTCCTGCCTTTAAACAGACCTCAACACGAAGGGATCCAGGAAGCGCTGGGCAGCAGTGAGAGCATCCTCTACCCTGGGACTGAAAGAGCCAGGAGGAAGTCCAGGTCTTCTGATACCAGGCAGGTGCTCCTAGGAACACTTCTCTGCTTCAAGTTTAATGAGCTTTTATGTTCCCTTAGCCCTGTCCCCTCCTTCTCCATTAAAAAAAAAAGAAAGAAAGAAAGAAAGAAAAAAGAAAAGATCCAGGTGTAGATATTATTCTCCTTCCAGAATCTAGAACCATCATCACAGGTGACTGGTCTGAGCCCGAGCCAGGTGAGCAACCAGGATGGGGACAGGCCTGGGCTCTGACGAATGCTCTCCACAGGGCACCTGGCTCTCCTCTAGTGCCTCTGTGAACGTCCAAGTTGACAGACACTTTACAAGCCCAGGTGTGTCCCCAGGCCCCAGGACTGCACCTTCCATACAAACCACAGGCCACACATGAGCTTCTGTAGGTCTCAGGGAGCAGAGAGTTTTACTCACATAGAAACTTTCTAACAGCACATAACTGTGTCCCCCATTACCACAGGTATCCAAGATAAAGCTGGATAACCACCTGGCAGCCACGTTCCGCAGGGCTCTCCATAAACACAGGATCCTTTTCAACTCTGGTGCATGGCAAAAGTGGACTTGAGTACGCAGAAAGACAACCACATTTTTGGTTCAGATGTCTCACCATTGAGTTAGGTTGATACCAAAGTTCATAAGAGGGAAAAGAGAAGACTCTTGCTTACAGTGTAAATGCTAAATAAATACCAAGTGGCAAATGTTCAGAGATTGCCGAAGGACGGGAAATCATCACATTGTCACCCTCATGGTAAAGATGGGCTCAGGCAACCGACAGAGTGAACGTGTGAGGCAGAGCACGAGACTTGTTGGTCTTAACTTATCTCCCCTGGAATGACTTATCAGGGGAAACGACATCACCTGAACTGGATGTCGAAAATCGACATTGTTTGAGGAGCACATGGGCGTCATGGGCCTCAGCATGAAGAAGAGCATCACCTTCATAGTTTTCTGGCTGAGAATTCATGTGAAACATCAGACTCAAATTAAGACACATCCTAGGGGCTGGGGTTGTGGCTCAGTGGTGGAGCGCTCGCCTGGCATGTGTGGGGCGCTGGGTTCGATCCTCAGCACCACATCAAAATAAAATAAAGGTATTGTGTCCAACTATAACTAAAACTCTAGCCTACGACCTGCGCTGGCTTCATGAAAGAAAGTTCGAACTGTGAGAAAACTCGAGGGAGTTTTAAATCAAAGAGATAAGACTCTGATTACCTTTAAACCAGCTCCAGGACAGCTCCTCCCAGCTCCAGCCTCCAGCCACCTAATGTAATGCCGTAGCGAGGTTTACTGAAGAGGCTAGCAAGAGAGAGAGAACATGCCAGGGAGTGGGCTTTTATTGGGGAACAAGAAATTCTGGGGAAAATCCTATCCAATGAAGGTTAACGGGGGCAGCATTCCAAGGTCAGGGGCGACTATTGGGTCTTCGGCATGCCTCTGCACGGACAAGCCCTCGGACCTGGAGAAGGGTGGGGAAGGCTCTGACACAGCTGTGTCTAAGCGCCTCTCACCCAGCCAGGGAGGTAATTCAAATCACGTGCGAGGATGACCTCCCACATAAAACAAAATATTTTTTAAAAAACACAATAAGACACGTTTTCAAAAAAGAAAATGGAGGCCAGGGAACGATAGTTTTTAAAATGCCACTGATATGGAAAAACCAAACACTGTGGAAATGTTCCAGATTGAAGGAGCCACAACAGTTAGAGGAGTAGATGGCATCCTCCACTGGATCCAGGAGGGGAAACTGTAATAAAATACGTGACTCAATTAATTAACAAAAGTGCAATAATCGTGATAGATTTCACCATGATCATCTCTTTATGCCATTCCCAGCTGCTTTTCCAGGAAGAGTGGCATATTCCAGTTGATAAAAGAGAAACAAGGGCCCCGAGAAAAGGAAGCAGACGCTTACACCCAGATAACATGGGACAAAATCACGTGGGTACACAAAAGACTGGCAGGTCCTCACGAAGAGAGAAATTGGGGTTGGGTAGGACAGAGACGGTCCACTTGATCACGTAAGGAATACCATCATCCCCTGGGTGAGGAGGGACTGGAATTTCACGGCTCAGTATTCCCAAGGCTAGGGAGGAAGCACCAGGGGTGAGCTGTGCATGTGACTCCTTAGGGGACTCTCGTGTCACCACTGGTCCAACACCCCTCCCCCCAGGCAGGGGCAGCCATAGTGCAGTGACATCCAGTAACCTCAGGGACACTTCCCAGTCTGGGGCCAGCTTCCCAGAAGGCTCCTCTCTCCCCACGGCCCTCCATGGAACCACTTATTCTGACATGATCAGAATGTGAACTCTAAACCGGGGCTCTCTCAGACCTCTTTCATGAGTCTAGCACACGGGGCCTGTGCCAGGCCATGTCACTCTGGTAGTGAGCCAGGCCCCCTGCTTGGTGCTTCTCTGAGATGTCAACATATTAACTGGCTTTGCTGCCACTTTTGAATTTCCATCGAAAAGAGGAACACGAAGGTGGATTAAGCAAGATTAAATTAGTTAAATGTGTATTTAGTAAGAGGCAGAAATGGAAACTGATCATCCCGGCCAAAGGAAGGGTGAGCCCTGTGCAACCAAAGTGTCGAGAAAGGGCCCGGGTGTCTTGTTGGAGGTCACACAGCTAGAGAGTGACTGAATCACAACTGAAATTGGGTCTGCCCACCTCCAGAGCTCAGGCTCTGGGCCTCTGGGCCTTAATGCTTCTGTTCAAGGATAAATCCAATTAAGTCCAGTATAGCACAGGGTGGAATTCCAGGGCAGAGCATCCCCAAACCATAGGGGCAGCTGTTTAGAAGTTAATGTTAGGCATTGCCCTGACAGAATTAAGGAACACCTAGATAGCTAACTGGTAAACATTGCTTCTGGAGGTATTTGTGAGGGTATTTCCAGAGGAGACTCGTGTGTGAGCTGGTGGATGGAGTGGGGAAGATCAGTCTTCAGTGTGGGTGAGCATCGTCCAATCAGCTGGGGACCTAAACAGAACAAAAAAGGAAAGAAAGGATTTCTTCTCCCTCTTTCCGTCCCAGAGTTGGAACGCCCTCCTCCTCCTGTCCTAGGACATCAGAACTCTGGGCTTTCTGGCTCTGGGGGACTCCATCCTCCTGGGTTATCAGGCCTTTGGCCTCAAACTGAGAATGACCCCATCAACTTTCCTGGTTTTAAGGCCCTTCCAACTTGGTCTTGGGTGTACGACCAGCATTCCAGGGTCTCCAGCTTGCAGTCTGTCATGGAATTTCTTGACCCCTATAGTGATGTGAACCAATTTGTTTAATAAGCCCTCTGTCATCCATTTATCTATTTATCTATCACCTACCAGTCACCTACCTATCACATCTCACCTCCATGCATCCTCTTGATTTTGTCTCCTTGGGGAACCCTGACAGACCAGCAGGACATAAACAGACAGATAAATACACACAGGCAGCCAGACTGACAGGGTTTCTCCCCCGTGGACTCTACTCTTTGGGCTGCCATTGACTGTCCTCTTTGGATTCCTCACTACAGATACCTGAAGAATAGGAGACCATTACGGTTTTGTTGCCGATTGAAGGAGGTCACGGCACAGGTGTCCTGTGTGCTCCTCAGCATCTACGAGGGCCCCCTGACTGACAAGGTCGCTATGGAAGTTGAAGTCCTTAGGATGTCTTTCCTGTGAGTAATGAGAATTTTTTTTCAATAAGCAACTCTGATATTTAGTGATTTTTTTTAAAAAAAATCATTAATAACAGCCAATTAATCATAAATAATGCAGAATCAATTAATAGGTCACGTGGCAACACTTCCTGGAAACTCTACCTCTCTCCCTCAGCCCAGATTAGCCCGTGTGGCCATAATGGACAAGGAACACAGCCAAGAGATGCCATTTCTAGGGGTTCTAAAGATTTGTGGGGTTCTCTGGCTGCCAACACAATTATTCCTTCATTCATTGATTCAGCAACTGTGTATTTCAGGCAAGTGCTAGGAATATAAGGGCGGGGGGAAATTTAAGACAGTTTCCTTCCCCCATGCAGCCCATCGCCTAGTAACTGACATATGGGATCCATAGAAATTTGGGTAAAAGGGAAGGTGCTTAGGGGGCTCTGTAAGTCCCCCACCTCCTTTAGGTTACTGGAAGTAGAACAATCAAATGGGGAGGGAGGAGTGGTGACTGGGAGCATAACATCTCACCCAGGTGTGAGCCGGGGAGCTCCTATCACCAGAAATTTGGGAACTAATCAAATATTGTTGTGGTTGGGAGTTTACCTTGGTGCCAAATAATTTAGTGCCCGGCAGAGTGCCTCCTACACTGATGTGTGTCAGATAGCACTGTGGTCTCGGCAAGTGTCTACCTCCACACAGCTTGGGACACTGCCTCCCACTGAGTCCCACGCCATCTGTTCCGGCTGCCCAAGGCCCTCAGTGCTATCCTCTTCTCCTCGGCTTCTGCAACTTCCACCTTCACCCTCGCCCAGTCTCACGACCTGGGCTTGGTCCTTGGCCAGAACTGCTTTGTTTCTGAAATGTTGAATGCTGCCATCGAGACATCTGAGCACAGCTTTTAATTCCTTGAACTTTCTGACACACTTTCTGTTTCCACCGTTTATCAGCCTGTTTACCCCTCTGTAAGCCTGAAACCATGATTGGCAACTCGAATTGCTCTCTCAACTGGATCCCAACTTATTGGACATTTGGTTGCGTGACAAGTTGTCTTTTAGCTCTCTTTGTCTCAGTGCAACACCAAGAAGACAATAAAGTGAACGTTTGCATCCGGACATTTTTACTGTTGCTATAAACCCTAAGGAGTCAACACCTGATACCATTCTTAGCCTTAAATTGAAGCCAATGTTTTTTAATATATTCAAATGTCAAGGCATCAATCCTAAGCTAGGGTATCTTTGGCATTTTCTATACTTAGATCTAGCTCCCATGCTACCTCTAAAACTCCTTATAAGTGTAATCACACTCTATTATTAGAATTCACCTAAACCGCCTTGAAAAATTAGAACCACTTTCTTACATCTGCAGTGCTCCTTCAGTCAGCAGAAATGTAAGAGTAAGTTTTCTAATATTAGACTTATCTAATCCAAAATCACATGAGAAAATCAATGATCCTGATAATATCTCTTGGGGCTGGGGTGCATCTCAATAGTGCAGTGCTACCTAGCATGAAAGGACTGAGTTCTGTCCCCAGCACTGCAAAAAAAAAATTCATATATAAAAAATTAATATAATATAATATATATGTTAATGCCAATCCAAATGCTAATCTTAATTACCAGGCAATATATTGACCTCAAAGTTATTCTAGAAGATCCCTATCCAATGAGATTTGTAATCAGATGCCCTGGGTAAAAATATATGAAAGTCTTCAACAATGATAACTTTCTTCGTATTTTGATAAGGTAATTGCTATCTCTGATCTCCATCTGACCTATTGACAAATAAGTAAATAGACATTAACCTTTCCATTCCAAGTTAATTTCAGCTAGATCTCTTTAGTTTTTGGCTTGACCCAGTGGTTTTCCTTCTCACTTATGAGGATGACTCCAACATCAGGGGCATTTTTGCAGTGCAAGAGGGCACACACTGGAGACCTGGTCTTCAACAGTCACTTTCTATCCATGTCGGCTTCTGGATCATGGCGACTGAACTGCAGCAAAATCACCCCTCCGTGCTGACATCCGTTAGGATGTCCATATTCTCGTAGGCCTCAGGTCATCCTCCATCCAATTGGCTTCCTTGTTCTCAATGTGGCCCCCACAGGAGATGCAAGGGGGCTGCCACGGGCTCACTAACTAAAGGTTCCTGCGGGGAGGGATGCTATCTCTTTCGCTCACCATTTTTCCTCCAGTAGATAGAATAATACTTGCAATACTTTTCTGATAAATGTTTGATGACTAATGGACTCTTTGTTCTTTGATGTCCCCACAGTGCCATCTCTAACCTACTATGCCTTGGTCAAATGGAGAACTTCTGTCAGTCTGTCACTGCCCAGAGCTCTAGAAAAGAAACAGGCATGAGCTTTGTCTTTCCTACAACTTATCTGGAGGTTGTGTAGAGCCTACCAGCCACAACTGTGACCTCACTTAGTTCAGTTGGGCAATTGTTGGGTTTCACAGGTCATGTTGTAACTGAACCCCAATAATGTAGGTCTCTGCTTTCTCATCAAAACCATTTTTATGGGGGCTGGAGTTGTAGCTCAGGAGTAGAGCACTTGCTCAGCACATGGGAGGCCATGCGTTGGATCCTCAGAACTGCATAAAAATAATAAAAAAATAAAGATTAAAAAAAATTTCAGTTATACAAAAGTACATACAAGAGGAAGTGAGGGGAAAGGGAAAAATAATACAAGGGGGACAAATGAATGTCAGTAGAGGGGGCAGAGAGAGAAGAGGGGAGGGGAGGGGAGGGGAGGGGGGATAGTAGAGGATAGGAAAGGCAGCAGAACACAACAGACACTAGTATGGCAATATGTAAATCAATGGATGTGTAACTGATGTGATTCTGCAATCTGTATATGGGGTAAAAATGGGAGCTCATAACCCACTTGAATCAAAGTGTGAAATATGATATATCAAGAACTATGTAATGTTTTGAACAGCCAACAATAAAAAATTAAAAAATAAAAAAAAAATAAAAAAAATAAAAAAATAAATTTCATAAGGAAGATCCTTGAAAAAGTACAGATAAGCAACCCTCAGAAGTATTGATCAGTAACACAGATTTTTACAGACTGACTCTAGAGGAGGTGGCAAAGGGGAGCGATGGTAAAATGTGATAGATACCGCAAGACACAGCACGCAGCAAAACCTTCTAAAATTCTCTTTAAGAGACCTCTCTTACCAAAGATCCCTCATCATAGCACTTGTTTGCTTCAAATCTCTTTTTGTTTTTTCCCAAGTCTTCCGTTTCCTGATCTCACTCTAGATTTCCAATCCCAATCTCCTCACTTCTCTTGTCCACCCTCCTACCTTCCAGAGTCTTCTATTGCTCGTCCTGACGTGTCTTCAATTCTCCTCTCTTCCTTGGGAAGCCCCCAGAAGCTGTGTCTTCAGATCTAGAGGAGACAGTCATGCTGTGTCAATATCTATGACAGCTGTGCACCTGTCAGCTAAAAATATGAAGGAAAATTGGGAAGCGATTAGTTGAATACAATCTATTAGCAAAGAGGTCTGGTAGAGAACAGGTGAGGGGTGGTCATAACATCCAACCAGACTTGGCATTTTGTTGAGATGTAATTTGAATCCAAGGACAGTGAGCTGAAAACCCAGCTAACTTATAGGACATGGATTTGGGGTCTCTATTGGTATGAAAAGGTCTCAGCCAAGATCTCTTGTCTGTATGCAACATTGATCCAAAGGCACAGGAAAGCCATGGTGCTGGACAGGGTGTGAGAGATGGCTGGTCACCCACCAGTCAGTCTCCCTGTCTCGTTGAGTAACATCCGGGAGCAGCAATGTGACCAGATTTCTCTCCACCCCTTTGTAGATGGGGTAGCTACATGACTATGCTCTCAGCAACGGTATATAAATAGAAATTGATGGGTAGTACTTTTGAGAAAACCCCTTGAAGAAAAGGGATTAGTCTAACTCAACTTGGACATTTTTTCAGTTCTCCTTCCTTCTTCTGCCTGTAATGAGAATGTCATAGTGGCCACCTGGAGGCACTCTTTAGGATGGAAGCCATGTGCCCAGCATGACACAATAGGAAACTAAGAGGAGCCCAGAACATTGAGAAAGACAGATGTCAAGTTCAGTAGAAGGTGGATCATATCACAGATCAAGCGGAAGGGACCTGCATGACCAATTAGATTTTGTGAACCTCTCTGAAAAGATTTAATCTTGGCAGAAATAGATGTTTTTTAGGCGAAAGAAAACACATTTCTAACATTTCAAAGCCATCATTATTCTAGGTGTCTGTAACTACCAATTTAGCAAATGCCTAATATTTTGTAACTCTAAGTTATATCAAAATGCAAAAATTTTTCCTTTAGTGATGAAGGGGCTCTAGTTCAATGAAGTAAGAATTGGGATATTGAAATAAAGAAAATACATGTCATTTAATATTTTTCTACTGGAGAAATATTTTTGTATATTTAATATTTTGAGTACATAGTTAAGAATATTTGGCATATCTGAGTACTTAATAAATTAGTAATGACATTCTAAGTCTAAAATGTTTAATAAACAAGTGATTTAGAATTGTGGGCCTGGGGGGAATAGCTTAGTGGTAGAGTGCCTAGTGTATGCAAGGCCTTGAGTTTAATCCCCAGCACTGAGGGGGAAAAAAAAAGAAAAGAATTTTCGGAGGTTTTTAAAAGAAAAAAATTAATATTTATTTAAGCTACAATATATGTTTTACATGTGATTCTTCAAAAGTTCCCTAGTTAAGAAGAAATTTCCATTATACTTTAAGGAAACAGACCCCAATACTCTAAACTGTTGGCATATTTCATGAAGAGAGCTTAGTTTCTTTAATATTCCATGGGTTCAATCTGATATGGAAATGAGGACTCCTATTTTTTATTTTCCCTTTTGATTTATTTCTCATTTTCCCCTTCATTTAATAGTTTATGCAAGTTCTTATTTTTTCTGTTTGATATCACAAAGAATAGAACTCACAGAGTAACCAAATTCAATGGGGGCAGAAATCTTATCTCTATATTTATAAAAATGCCCAATGGTATGTATAACAACCAACTTGTTAGATGCTTTGAACAGCAGAAAGCGAAAGGACCCTTAGAGAAATACATAACGGAGTCAAAGCTCCAAAGCTCAGATAGGAAACTTCTTTGGGTAAACATGGAGCAAACACTGCAAAGCAGAACAGTCTTCTCCCAGCCCATCTGAATGATGCTCCGAATATCTCTCTCACGGTTGAAATCATCTATTTTCTTGACCAATTAAGTAAACTAAACCATGAGATACTTGCAGGGAAATTTTTTCCAACAGAATTGAGATTTTTAGGCTGAAAATTATAAAAAGAATCTTACTGTTTGCAAACATCATGAGAAAAACTTAGTAGTCACTATATAAATGCAATTTCTTTGATTTGTGATTACCTAAGTACATGAAAAGATCTGTTAGACAATTTGCTGGTGAAGAAATCAAATATGGTGCATTAAATTTATAAATATACTGGAAGCTGTCTAGGAAATTTAATTAACTAAGCTATAAATATCCCCCTTTATAAGTACTTATTAAATGTTCATTAACATAAACTTAATTTTTAAGTATTGTGTTTTGTTTATTGTTGTTGTTAATCGACACATTGAAAACATTTATGCCATAAGCATCTGAAAATCCTGTATATTTGCCTGTGACACCCTCAACTCCAAAACTCACATTCACACTCTCCTTGGATTATATTGATCAGCTTAACTGAGCAATGGAAAGAAAATGAATTTTCTGTAAAAAGCAAGGATGGGGGAAAAGGATGAATACTTTGCGTATTAGTTTCTGTCTCTGCTAACTTCTTACACATTGAAATTATTGTCACTTTTCAAAATCAAACGGAATCACTTAGGGTCCCTTCAACTTCTAATTTCATCCTCATCTTTGATATGATCTTGCTCTTAGTGGGTTCACCTGACTCTTTCCTGCCTTATTTTGCTGTCATTTCGACTGACTTGGCCTAGAAATGTCTGCCAGATTTGCTTTAGACAACTTTAGCTTTTGGAAATTTGTAACAGTCTTGATGGAAAAACACACTAACTGGAATATCTGGCTGCTGTCACAGGAATGAGATCCGTTCTGTCCTCACCAAGATGGCGTGTTCGCAGAGCTGTATTCCCAGTGTGGGCCAGCAGATGTCGCTCTTCTCCACACTTCTCACCCTCCCACATCTTGTGAAGTCCTGGATTTGTTACCAAGTCTGTGACACTGGTGGGTACATTGCAGGCGCCAACTGAACCTTGGAGGGCGAACTTAATCCCCAGTATTCCCAGCTTGGCCAATCTGTCGACCTCAGGGGCAAACTCACAACTGGGACCTTTTTCTTCCTTTTCTATTACACATTCCCTGAGCATGACCCCTAATTACAGAACCAAACTTTATTTATTGGTGCACCTCACAACAGCCACTCAGTCCCCAGAGGGACTGGTCTTAGCTGTCGGGTTGGGGCAAAGGGCTACTGTGTTGGAAATGCAGTCAGTTTTCACCCTTCAATCCACGCAGAGGACTTCTGTGACCCTAAATGGTGTAGGGGTTTCTCTCCACAGGAAAGCAAGCAAGCAGTTCTGTAGCAGCAGACATCAGCTAAGTATCCTCTAATCCAATTTAGTTCTGATGCTGCTGACCTGGAGATACTGTCAGATCTCAAGGTTGAGGGTTCAGTCCCAAAGACTGTCACACGCACACACACTAGAGATAACAATCACAAGACCCAGGTCACTTTATCTGTGCTTTGACTACTTGAATATAAATCAGGTTTTCCTCCTTGGGTTTGATTAATTTTCTTGAGGTGTTCACAGAATTCAGGGAACACTTAAATTTACTAGTTTACTGTAAAGGATATTACGAAGGATACAGATAAAGAGATGCACAGTCAAGGTGTGGGAGAAGAGGCAAGCTACCATGCCTTCTTCAGGTATGCCACTCGGTGAAACTCCATGTGCCTAGCTAAGCATTTAGTTCTCTGAACCTCATTCTTTGAGGGTTTTACATTGGCTTCCAAACATGAGCATGACTGACTTAATCAATGGCCATTAGCAATCACCTTAACCTTTAGCCCCTCTCCTGTCCCCTGAGGTTGGGATGTGGGACTGAATGTCTCAACCCTACTATCTTGGTTGGCTTGGTGTTTCAGATGACCTGCCCCACTGTGAAGCTACCTAGGGGCTGCCAGCCAGCAAGCAATGCATTAGCCTATGAAAAGACACCATAACTTCAGAGATGTCAAAGAGTGGTGTGTCAGGAAGTGAGGACAAACACCACAAGTATATTTCACAGTATCACAGATACCCAGAACCTTCCTCCTCCTAGGAAAGATTGAATTCATTACAAAATTGGATATCCATGAAAGTCCAGTTTAAACACAAAACGTCTGACCTGCAGAGGGAGTTATTTCTCTTCACATCAATAAACTCACCTAACAATACAACCCCAGCTCTCCACCCACTACGCCCAGGTCCACCCTGCTCTGTGTCTTCCATGGCTATTACCAACATCTCACCGTTTTCTCTACAATATCCCTTCAACTTTGCGAGGGTACGTTAAAGACCATAACACTGCAATGGGTATATATTTCTATATAGAGAGAGAAAGAAAAAGGAAAGGGATATCAAGGAAATTTGGCTGTGCATTATTCAATGAAATTTCTTCATTTTTAGAGAGTTAGGAAAGAGATATCCTTCATCATGACTACCATGGTCTCTCATTTATAACCCTAAAAAGGAAGAAATTTCTTTCTCTCTCAAAATTACACTCAGCACAGCAGTTATTCCTTCCAACACTAAAAAAGCTCTTTAAATAACATAGTTCCCCTAGCTCTCTTTTTCCACCACCTCTTCTATCTCTAACCAGCTTCACTCTTTTGTTTAGATTTTTTTTTCTTTCGCCATTACCTCTGTACCCTTTCTCAAGGAAATCAATCACTGCACTCTCAGCTCTGTTTCTAGTTCTCTTCCAATTATTGTCTTGATCAGACATTGAGCAGAGCAAGCAAAGGATTCTACTTAGAAAGAGGAACAAGAGGAAAGGCACGTATATTTACATTTCAGTACTTTCCTAGGCACAATGCAGTTAAATTAACAAAAATAAGTGTAAAGGATAAAATGCAATGATCATAGGTCATTTGGAAACAAGAACATTGCTAGTGGCATCAAAAAAATGTTGATTTTCAGGAAAAAAAATGTTTGCAATATATAAAGAGATTTGTTCCAATTCTTTCTGATTCAGTAATCCCATTTCAGAAAGATACCCTCAAGAGGAAGATAAATGTCATAATGTACAAAGATATTTGAAACAGTGTACAGTGACATGAGGTAACAGAGGATGTCTTAAATACCACATCAGAGTCACAGCCAAAATCATTATGAAACATACACATCAGGATGCAGCCTAGAATCTAAAGAAAAAAAAAATAAAACATTTTCACTTTGTAAAATAGAGGCAAACAAGATTCAACGGATAATAGAAGAAATAAGCCAGGACCCAATTCTTCCCAGCAGGTGTGACCCACCCAAGAGTCGTTTATAGATTTGTTTTAGCCTTGGTAGCTCCCCGTTCCCAATGAGGAGCCTTGAATTGCAAGTTTTAAAAAAAAAAATGAATGGTTTTCAATCATTTTTCCTCCCTAAGACTTTTGATGGAGATCATATGCTCCAATACAGGCACAGGAGAATAATCTAGAGCCAGATAAACTTGTCTCGATGAGTTGGACGTGTCAGGAGTAAGCAAAGGTAAGTAGTAGGTAGAAGATGAAGAAAAAAGAGAAAGTAGAACAATTTAGTCTCCCTGAGCTTCCAAGATCTGCAGTCCAGAAAGTTTACCTTCTCCCCAGATTCTGGTATCCAGTTATTGATACACAGCCTTGGGTCCCATGCCCCCACACTACTTCAGCCTCAGAGAATCACCATCCTGCACTAGCATCAAAAGTTAAGGGCTGGGATGTAGCTCAGTGGGAGAGCACTTGCCTAGCACGAGTGAGACTCTGGATTCCATGTAGGACATGGCGATAGCTTAGGCTTTTAACTTAGGAGCTAATAAAAACAGACACTGTATACAGCATCCAGCATTTAATCATTATTTTCCCTTGAAGGGAAGTCGGTGATAATTGCCTGAGAAGTAACCCTTTTAAGTGATCTAACTCATTCCTGGAAATCCCATTCACTAGTTAACGGCTACTTCTCCTAACGTGGTTTCTGTCCCTGGATGACAGACTAAAAGGAAACTTATCAGTGCTTCTGTAAGATCTTCAGGACCACTTTCTGTCCCAGGATTGAGGAAGGGAGAGCAGGGTTAGTTGGCTTCCCCTCCAGGGCTGGTCTCTCTCAGCTCAGAAGTGTTTCTGTCCCTCTGGGAAGCCACGGCAGCTTCGTTCTGAACCACAGAAGTTGTGCACTGATTCTGTACCAGATATTTACTTCCTGTGGATCTCCTCTGCATAGGCTGCACTGTTCTCTGCCAGTGATTGATTTGCACCATCTTTTTTTCTTCCTTTCTAGAGCCAGAGCCCTTCCCAAGCAGATCTGAAGAAGCACATGGAGCCTGATCGAAGCTGAGCTGTGATCCCTCTGCAAATCCACAAAGTGACGCTACAATAAGACGGGACCTTCATACACTGACAGTGTTCATTCTTTCCACCAGCATTAGGCATTTGTGTGTTCGGGGCTCTAGGATGCAGTAAACAGAAGAGAAAGTCTTTGCCTATCGGAAACTTATATTCTAGTGGGAGAGACGACATAAATAAAATACATAGTGCTTCATGTACTGTTTGTTTTTTGAAAATTTGAAACAGCTGGTTTTAGTATTCATATTTTAAAAACAACACACACTGTAGCCAGAAATGATTTGTTTCCTAAAGAATTATGAACTACCAATGTGTATATTTGCCATAGTGGCAACTGTACAAGAGTTTATTTTCACAGAATTGCAGGTCTTAAAATATGTGTACTCATCTGTAACTATAAAATTTTGAAATGTTAATTCCTGCAGCAAGAACTTATGATGTCATCCAATGTGATTTGCTGTAAAAAGTTGTTGGAATTCCCATATTTATTCCAATTAAATGTACTGAAAATTCCAAATGTAATAGAAAAAAAATTCAATCACGAAGATGGATTTAAACATTTCTGAATAACACTTTATCCTAACTTGTGAGTACAGGAAATTTTGGTATGCTACTTATAGAATCTTCTTAGTGTTGCCTTTCCTTGGACTCCAATCATTCTAACAAATCTGTGTATAGGAGATTTGGCTAGAGTATATAACACTTGAAAATAGCATTCCATTGTCCTAATATCTTGAAATATCTATACATAATCTTATTATATTGCTTAATCAAGAAATGCCAAGTTTAAGGATTTAGGATATGGAATGTTTGGTTAAGTGCTTACCAGTTTCTCTAACTAGATTTCAACCTAGCCAGGAGTTGTATAATATTGGACCTGTGTGTTCTTTGCGTAGGCATGAGGTATTATGATACATTACAATTTTTTCTTACAAAATTTTTTTAGCATTTTGCTGAAAAACGTGTTTTCTCTTAAGTTAATATATGGGTATGTTAACATGTGTATTTGGAAGCAGACCAAAAACAAATTTTTAAAAGGAAGAAAAAAAAAGTATTTTGAAAAAAAAAAAAACAGATTCTGGCTTTCTTTGAGTATTTATAAACTGCTGCTAAAATACTCTTGAATGTGGTATTTAGGAAGGTGCAAATCAGTAGCATCTATTTTTTTTTCATTTATAGCTCTTTCTAAATAAGATCACAAGAAACTGCCTTGTACTTTCCCTTCAAGTACTCTAAATACTTCAAGGTTTGATCTGAAGTGCAGGTAAAACTCTTCCATTTTCAAACTTACTAAACTAAAAGTTAACAATACATTGGATAGTGAGCAGAATATGAACACACAAGTACACTGCCCAAACAGGAGCGTTCTTGCGGTATTGGGCTCAGAGACTAAAGAATTTGAAACCAGCATTTTCCTACTGAAAAATCAGAGCTCTTCTTGAGGTGAGTAGGCTCTTAATACCTGAGCTAGAAATTAAATGCAGAAATATGAGAGAACACTATAGCTATCTTGAACATCAAAAAAAAAAAAAAACCAGTTTAAGCATTACAAATAAGGTACCGTGATGAATGAGTTAGTGTAGCTTGGTCACCACACAAGGCTGCACACTAATCAATACAACTGCTTGTAATTTCTAATCTTAAAGAGTTTGGCGTCCTATTTAAATCCTCTTTTACAATAAATTATGTAAACAGTGTTGTTCCATAACTCCGATTATAATGCCCATCTATAAAAATAATAGTTCTTTACTTCAGATATGCTCAAAAGCCAAACTACTCCTTTTTTCTCTGTTTATCAAACCTGACAATTTTGAAAATACTTCTGGCATAGAAATGCTGAATACGTTTATCCAGAGTTCCAACCCATTTTCAGTAGGCATTTCCTCAAAAATAATGTGTTGTGCTGTGTTCTCTAATATCATATGGTCAAATACCCTGTTGTCTTAGGTTTTTCAGGGGGAGGAATAATTAAAGAAAATGGCATCGAATGTTGCTATTCACTTTCAATACTCAATTGTGCTTACATCCACTATGTTCATTTTTACCATGCATTAACCACAAAAATACTAAAGAGAATGAAGAGTGTTAGCTGAAAAATGGAAGTTGGTTGCAGCGGTACATGCCTAGAATCCTAGCTACTTGAGAGGCTGAGACAGGAGCATCCCAAGTTCAAGGCCAGCCTGGGCAACTATCTCAAAATAAAATAAAAAGGGCTGGGGATGTAGCTCAGTGACAGAGCACTTGCCTATTATGCCTATTGTCTGGGTTCAAGCCTTAGTACTGGGAGAAAAAGAAAAGGAAAAAAACAAAGAAATAATCAACCATAAAAATTTTGATCTTTTATTAAAACTCTGAAATTGTAACAAACTGCTCACCAAATTGAGGTAGAGGTAGACCCTAATGTTATTCCATGTGTCAGAGTTTGGGTCTTTCAAAATATATAATCTTGAAAATAGAGCTGACCACAGGGAGAAAATGTTAAGAAACCATGAACAGAACTTCCAAGAATTATGTGATAACATGAAAAGGCCAAATTTAAGATTAATTGGGATAGATGAAGGTGCAGAGATACAAACCAAAGGAATGCATGATCTTTTCAATGGAATAATATCAGAAAAATTCCCAAATCTAAAGAATAGAGTAGAAAAATCAAATACAAGAGGCTTACAGGACCACAATTTGTGCAAAATTACAACAGACCCACATCAAGACACATTATAATTAAAATACCTAGCATACAGAATAAGGATAGAATTTTAAATGCTGTGAGATAAAAGTATCAGATTACATATAGGGGTAAAACAATATGGATCTCAGCTGATCTCTCAAAATAGAACCTCAAAGCTAGGTGGTCCTGAAAAAACACACCAAGCTCTGAAAGAAAAAATGGATGCCAACCAAGAATCCTATAACCAGCAAGATTAATCTTCAGATTTGAAAATGAAATTAAAAACTTCCACAATGAGTAAAAATTAAAAAGAATTTGCAACCAGGAAGCCTGCACTTCTGAATATTCTCAAAAAAGTATTCCATGAAGATAAAATGGAAAAAAAAAAAAAAGTGAAAACCAGTGAAGGGAGGAACTACACTAAAGGAATGGTCAATCAAAGGAGAAACTAATTCAAATTAAAAACTAGAAATAAACCAAAATGTCCAGAAACACAAATCATATCTCAATAATAACCTTAAACATTAATGGCCTAAACTCATCAATCAAAAGACTCAGACTGGAAGATTGGATTAAAAACAAGACCCAACAATATGTTATCTCCAAGACAAAGCTCTCCTAGGCAAAGGCATTCACAGACTGAAGGTGAAAGGATGGGAAAAGACATATCCCTCACACAGTTCCCATAAACAAACAGGGGTTTCTATCCTCATATCAGATAAAGTGGACTTCAAGCCAAAGTTAATCAGAAGGGACAAAGAAGGACATATCATACTGCTTAAGGGAATTACACATCAACAAGACGTAACAATTATAAATATTTATACCCCAAACAAGGGAGCATCTACATATCTCAAACAAACCCTTCTCAACATCAGTAATCAAATAGACCACAGCACAATAACATTGGGTGACT
The DNA here is from genome assembly GCF_001458135.2 of Marmota marmota marmota. Classification (NCBI taxonomy): domain Eukaryota; kingdom Metazoa; phylum Chordata; class Mammalia; order Rodentia; family Sciuridae; genus Marmota; species Marmota marmota. The sequence goes on along the minus strand of NW_026000079.1, from coordinate 493,160 downwards.
TTTGAACATACCTCTCTCACTACTAGAGAGATCTTCCAAACAAAAACTTAACAAACTATGGAACTAAATAAGACGATCAATGATTTTGACTTAACAGACTTATATAAAATATTTCATACATCAGTGAGAGAATACGCTTTCTTCTCAGCAGCACATGGATCCTTCTCTAAAATAGACCATACTTTATGCCATAAAGCAACTCTTAACAAATACAAAAAAAAATAGATGATACCCTGCATCCTATCAGATTATAATGGGATAAAATTAGACATCAATGACAGAATAAAAAATAGAAGCTACTCTAATACCTGAAGACTAAATAATATGCTATTGAATGACAAATGGGCAACAGAAGAAATCAGGGATGAAATAAAAATACACCTAGAGGTAAATGAGAATAGTGACACACATACCCAAATCTCTGGGACACCATGAAGGCAGTACTAAGAGGAAACTTCATTGTATGGCTCTCATTGATTAAAAAATAGAAAGTCAACAATCAGACTTAACATTACATCATAAAGCCCTAGAAAAGAAAAACAAATCAACACCAAAGGCAGTAGAAGACAGGAAATAATTAAAATCAGAGCTAAAAATCACTGAAATTGAAACAAAAGAAACAATTCAAAAAATTGACAAAACAAAAAGTTGGTTTTTTGAAAAAATAAATAAAATTGATAAACACTTAGTCATGCTCATGAACAGAAAGAGAGAGAAAACTCAAACTACTAAAATTCGTGATGAAAAAGGAAATATATGACGGACACTACTGAAATAGAGAAGGTAATTAGAAACAAGTTAAAAAAATGTATACTCCAAAAAAATAAAAAATCTTGAAGGTAATGACGAATTTCTAGAGACATATGACCTACCCAAACTGAACCAGGTGGATACACACAATTTGAACAGATCAGTCTCAAGCAGTAAAATACAAGAAGCCATCAAAAGCCTACAAATCAAGAAAAGCCCAGGACCAGATGGCTTCTGAGTTCTACAAGGCCTTCAAAGAAGAATTAACCCCAATACTTCTCAAATTATTCCATGAAAAGAAGGAAACACTTCCAAACTCATTCTAGGAAGCTAGAATCACTCTGATAACCAAACCAAACAAAGACACATCAAGGAAAAAAACTTCAGACCAATATCCCTGATGAACACAGATGCAAATATTCTCAATAAAATTCTGGCAAATCGTATACAAAAAAACATATTAAAAAAGATAGTGCACAACGATCAAGTGAGGTTCATCTCAGGAATGCAGGGTTGGTTCAACATATGGAAATCAATAAATGTAATTCATCATATTTCAATAGAATTAATGACAAGAATCATGATCATCTCAATAGATGCAGAGAAAACATTTGACAAAAATATGTAAATGGATATTCATGTTTAAAACACTAGAAAAACTAGCAATAGTGGAAACATACCTCAAAATTATAAAAGCTATCTGTGCTAAACCCAAGGCCAACATCATTCCAAATGGAGAAAATTTGAAAGCATTCCCTCTAAAATCTGGAACAAGACAAGGATACTGTCTTTCACCACTTTTATTCAATATTGTCCTTGAAATGTAGTCAGATCAGTCAGAAAGAAAAAAGAAATTAAAGAAATACAAATAGGAAAAAAAGAACTCAAACTATCACTATTTGCTAATGACATTATTCTATATTTAGAAGATTCAAAAAATTCCACCAGAAAACTTCCAAAACTAATAAATGAATTCAGTAAAGTACCAGGATATAAAATTAACACCCATAAATCAAATGCATTCCTATACATCAGTGATGAATCCACTAAAACAAGAGAAATTAGAACTACCCCATTCACAATAGCCTGAAAAAAAAATAAAATATTTGGGAATCAACCTAACAAAAGAAGTGAAAGACCTTTACAATGAAAACTACAGAAAACTAAAGAAAGAAATTGAAGAAGACCTTAGAAGATGGAAAGACCTCCCATGCTCTTGGATAGGCAGAATTAACATTGTCAAAATGGCCATACTACCAAAAGCATTATACAGATTTAATGACAATTCCAATTAAAATCTCCAATGACATTCCTTATAGAAATAGAAAAAGCAATCATTAAATTCATTAGGAAAAATAAGAGACCTAGAATAGCCAAAGAAATGAAGCAGGAGGCATCACAATACCAGACCTTAAATTATACTATAGCCATAGTAACAAAAAGGACATAGCATTGGCACCAAGACAGATATGTAGACTGATGGTACGAATAGAAGACACAGGGACAAACCCACATAAATACAGTTATCTCGTACTAAACAAAGGTTCCCAAAACATACATTGGAGAAAAGATAGCCTCTTCAATGAATGGTGTTGGCAAAATTGGAAATCCACATGTAGCAAAATGAAATTGAACCCCTCTCTCTCACCCTGCACAAAAATCAACTCAAAGTGGACCAAGGTCTCAAGCACTAGAACAGAGAATGTTGGCTTAGGAACTGACTTCTTTAACAAGACTCCTAAAGTTCAAGAAGTAAAATCAAGAATCAATAAATGGGATGGATTCAAACTAAAAAGCCTCTTCCCAGCAAAGGAAACAATCAATAATATGAAGAGAGAGCCTACATAAATGGGAGAAAATGTCTACCACACACACCTCAGATAGAGCATTCATCTCCAGGATATATAAAGAACTCAAAAAACTTAACACCAAAAAAAACAAGTAACCTAATCAATAAATGGGCAAAGGAACTGAACAGACACTTCACAGAAGAAGAGATATAATATCAATCAATAAACATATGAAAAAATGCTCATCATCTCTAGCAGTTAGAGAAACGCAAATCAAAACTACTTAAGATTCCATATCACTCCAGTCAGAATGGCAATCTTCAAGAATACAAGCAACAATAAATGTTGGTGAGGACATGGGGAAAAAGGTACACTCATACATTGCTGGTGGGACCTCAAATTCGTGCAACCACTATGGAAAATAGTATGGAGAGTCATAAGGAAACTTGGAATGCAACCACCATTTGACCCAGTCATCCCACTCCTAGATTTATATCCAAAGGACTTAAAAACAGCATACTACAGTGACACAGCCACATCAATGTTTATAGCAGCTCAATACACAATAGCTAAACTCTGGAACCAACATAGGTGCCCTTCAACAAATGAATGGAAAAGGAAACAGTGGTAAATATACACAATGGAATATTACTCAGCCTTAAAGAAGAATGAAATTATGGCAAATGGATGAAACTGGAGAATATTATGCAAAGTGAAATAAGCCAACCCCAAAGAACCAAAGGCCAAATGTTTTCTCTGATAAGCGGATGCTAATTCACAACAAAGGGTGGGGGTGGGAATAGAGTTATTTTGGACCATACAGAGGGGAGTGAAGGGAGGGGAAGGGGTATGGGAGTAGGAATAATAGTAGAATTAATCAGACACTATTACCCTATATATATGTGATAACATGACCTGTGTAACTCTACATCATGTACAAACTGATGAATGAGAAGTTATACTCCATTTATGTATGATGTATCAAAATGTATTCATTAGAACAAATTAAAATACATATTAAAAAGATTTTATGTCTTTCACTTTAACCTCTGTGTATTTTTCATCTGATTATATAAACATGATTCAATCTGAAATGTATGTCATGAAAAATAATTAAAAGGTCATTTAAATGATACTTAAAAGTTCTTAATTACTAGCCTAAAAATATTTATAAAAATGTACACAATATTTCAACTTCCTTATTTTTCTGTATACACATTTGTTTTTCCTCCAAGTGTAGAGAGAAAGAAGGGTCTAGATGATGTAAACGTACATCGTCTTGTAACAAAGTCATGTGGAGCATAACCGTAGGCCATGAACAGAAGGTTTTAGCACAGTATCTAGATTTCCTCTTTGAAAGTTACATATAATCTTTCATTTACATCAAACTTTCTACAGAGTAACGAACTTCCCTTTTAGACTGAAATTCCATTAAACAGAAATCTATTTCTGTTTTGGACCACATACAAGGGCTATGTGATCAGAGGGTTGGGAAACATTAGGTAAGGTCCGGTGGGTGGTAACATCTTCATGACGAGGTAATGGAATCCCCTGTTCAACTTGTAAAGCAGGTAAGTCAGTGAAAATGTAATCTAGACATCCAGGAATGGCACCAACACAATCTGTGCAAGCAGATTCACCAGAAGCACTTTTCAGTTTGAAGAAATGTGTGAGAGACATGTTGCCTCTTTCCTCTTCCCCATTGGAAGCCCAGTTCTTCATGGTCCTCTGGAATGTTGACAAAATGACATATTCCTGTTGATGGTGTACTATTAAAGTCCCCACAAAATATAACGGAGGTGCCAGAGTACAGATCACATGAGACATGTGTAATGTGAGCCAAGCTATTGCCATTTGAATAAGATGAATGTACCCATATTTTGGACACCCATAGAAATGGGTATTAGCAGCACATATCTTTTTTAAATTTTTATTCTAATTTGTTATATATGAGGTCAGAATGCATTAAAATTCATATTACACATATAGAGCACAGTTTTTCATATCTCTGGTTATATACAAAGTATATTCACACCATTCGAGTCTTCATACATATTCTTAGGGTAATGATGTCCATCTCGTTCCACCATCTTTTTTACATCCCTTTCCCCCTCCCTTCCCCTCCCTCCCCCTTTGCCTCATCTAGAGTTCATCTAATCTTCCCATGCTTCCCTTCCTAACCCCACTATGAGTCAGCCTCTATATCAGAGAAAACATCCAGCATTTGTTTTTTTGGGACTGACTGGCTTCACTTAACATTATCTTCTCTAACTTCATCCATTTACCTGCAAATGCCATGATTTTATTCTCTTTTAATGCTGAGTGATATTCCATTGTGTATATATATCACAGTTTCTTTATCCATCTACTGAAGGGCATCTAGGTCGGTTCCACAGTTTAGCTATTGTGAATTGAGCTGCAATAAACATTGATGTGGCTGTGTCCCTGCAGTAGGCGGCTTTTAAATCCTTTGGGCATATACTGAAAAGTGGAATAGCTGGGTCAAATGGTGGTTCCATTCCCAGTTTTCCAAGGAATATTCACAATCCTTTCCATATTGGCTGCACCAATTGGCAGTCCCACCAGCAGTGTATGAGTGTGCCTTTTCCCCCACATCCTCGCGAACATTTATTGTTGTTTGTCTTCATAATAGCTGCCATTCTGACTGGAGTGAGATGAAATCTTAGAGTGGTTTTGATTTGCATTTCTCTAATTGCTAGAGATGTTGAACGTTTTTTCATATATTTGTTGATTGATTGTATATCCTCTTCTGGTAACTGTTCATGTCCTTGGTCAATTTTATTGATTGGGTTATTTGTTATTTTGGTGTTTGGCTTTTTGAGTTCTTTATATTCCCTAGAGATTAGTGCTCTATCTGATGTGTGTGTGGCAAAAATTTGCTCCCAGGCTGTAGGCTCTCTCTTCACCTCACTGATTGTTTCTCTTGCTGAAAAGAAGCTTTTTAGTTTGAACCCATCCCATTTAGTAATTCTTGATTTTAATTCTTGCGCTATAGGAGTCTTATCCTATATGATGGAGATTGGGACCTACATTTTCTTCTATTAGACTCAGGGTCTCTGGTTTAATTCCTAGGTCCTTGATCCTCTTTGAGTTGATTTTTGTGATTTTTGTGCATGGTGAGAGATAGGGATTTAATTTCATTTTGTTGCATATGGATTTCCAGTTCTTCCAGCATTATTTGTTGAAGAGGCTATCATTTCTCCAATGTATGTTTTTGGCACCTTTGCTAATATAAGATGACTGTAATTATGTGGGTTAGTCTCTGTGTCCTGTATTCTGTTATATTGGTCTACCAGTCTGTTTTTTGTGCCAATACCATGCTGTTTTTGTTACTATTGCTCTGCAGTATAGTTTAAGTTCTGGTATAGTGATGCCACCTGCTTCACTCTTCTTGCTAAGGACTTCTGTAGCTATTCTGGGTCTCTTATTTTTCTAGATGAATTTCTTGACTGCTTTTTCTATTTCTTTCTTTCTTTTTTTTTTTTTTGTGTGTGTGTGTGTGTTGCTGGGGGTTGAACACAGGGCCTTGTGCATGAAAGGCAGATACTCTACTGATTAAGCTGTATCCCCAGCCCCTGCTTTTTCTATTTCCATGAGGAATGTCATTGGGATTTTGATTGGAATTGCATTAAATCTGTATAGTGTTTTTGGAAGTATGATCATTTTGATAATATTAATTCTGCCTATCCAAGACCAAGGTAGATCTTTCCATTTTCTAAGGTCTTATTTAATTTCTATCTTTAGTGTTCTGTAGTTTTCATTGTAGAGGTCTTTCACCTCTTTTATTAGGTTGATTCCCAAGGTTTGTTTTTTTGTTTTTTTGAGGCTATAGTAAATTTGATATATTTTTGTAAGTAGTATAGTTTTCCTTGTTTCCCTTTCAGAGAACTTGTCACTGATATACAGAAATGCCTTTGATTTATGGGTGTTGATTTTGTATCTTGCTACTTTGCTGAATTCATTTACTAGTTCTAGAAATTTTCTAGGGGAATTTTTTGGATCTTCTAGGTATAGAATCATATTGTTGGAAGGCAGTGCTAATTTGAGTTCTTTTCCTATACTGTATCCCTTTAATTTCTTTTGTCTGTCTAATTGCTCTGGTCAGTGTTTCAAGAACTATGTTAAATAGAAGTGGTGAGAGAGGGCCTCCCTGTCTTGTTCCAGTTTTTAGAGGGAACACTTTCAATTTTTCTCCATTTAGAATGATGTTGGCCTGGGGTTTAGCATAGATAGCTTTTACAATGTTGAGATATGTTCCTGTTATCCCTAGTTTTTCCAGGGTTTTGAACATGAAGGGGTGCTGTATTTTGTCAAATGCTTTTTATGCATCTATTGAGATGATCATATGGTTCTTATCTTTAAGTCCATTGGTATGATGAATTACATTTATTGATTTCCGAATGTTGAACCAACCTTGCATCCCTGGGATGGATCTCACTTGATCATGGTGCACAATCTTTTTGATATGTTTTTGTATTCGATTTGCCAGAATTTTATTGAGAATTTTTGCATCTATGTTCATTAGAGATATTGGTCTGTAGTTTTCTTTCTTGGATGTGTCTTTGCCTAGTTTTGGAATCAGAGTGACATTGGCCTCATTGAATAAGTTTGGAAGTGCTCCAGAGGACAGGGACACAGCATGGGTAGGGACAGTCTCCCAGGCAGTGCAGACAAGCATCCTCTATCACTTTCTTGGTGTAGAGATGCCCAAGGTCAAAAGTGCACGTACCAGACCTGGCCTCCACTGGACACGCTTTTCCACTCCCTGCTCTGCCCAAATACAGCCGGTTGCCTGGAGTGCAGGGAAGTTTGAGCTGCAGTCGGACGTCAGCATGGGACAGGAGTGGACACCCCATTCACATCTCAGACCAAGTAGAAGATGGCGAAGACCGAAGACGATGGCGAAGATCCACCACTCTCAGGCTCCACAGCTCCAGGCTTGGCTTCCTTGAACCAGCGGAAGAGACAGCCAGAGGGAACCCTGAATTCAAGGTTGGGGGTGCACTGAGAAGCTGGCCATGATGATGGGGCGGCAACTGAGGCTCCGGGAGGGCAGGCGGGTTGCACGCCACCTACCTGCAGCACCGCACTCCCTGCCTGGAGCACAGCTTCGGCCACCTTTCTGCTCTTTTTAGTGGCGGCTGCCTGAGCCTGGCCCTGGAGGGCGTTGGTGTGGATCCTGCAGAGGGCCCCGACCCAGACAGCTCTCTCCGATGGCGCTGGGTGTTATTGTGGCTGCCCGGGGCCAGCGGCCAAGGACAGGCTCATCCTGGGCTCCCAGGGCGCACGGCTGAGGAGACCAGCAGCCAAGCAGCCGCCTGGTGTCCAGTAGAGACAGAGAAGACTCGGACTGTTAAATATTATTTTAGAGACAATAAGTACAGTCAGCTCCAGAGACTGAGGCAGGAGGATCACAAGTTCAAAGCCAGCCTCAGCTACTTAGGGAGGCTCTGTCTCAAAATAAAATATAAAAAAGGGCTGGGGATGTGGCTCAGTGGCTAAGGGCCCCAGAGTCCAATCCCTGGAAGGAAGGAAGGAAGGAAGGAAGGAAGGAAGGAAGGAAGGAAGGAAGGAGGGAAGGGAGGGAGGGAGGGAAGGGAGGAAGGAGATGAAGAGGGTTTGCAAGTGCACAGGAGTGCATCAGGCAAGGCAAGATGATATAGGCAGGACCTCACAGACCATTGTGAAACCTTCTGGGCTTTTATGCTAATACTAATATTTTTGAAGAGGTTGGAACACAAGACTAATGCATTTTCTCTCAATCCACCTTCAACTGCTTGAGTATAGTCTTAGAGTAGTGAACATGTGATTATACAACTGTTCTATTATGCAATTTGAAATTATAGATCAAAAGCCTTAAAATGGTCATTGCCAACCACTCATTAAAAAAATAATTTAAAAAATCACATTTTTGAATAGACAAAAATAATGGTAATATAGCTCAGAATACGCCTAACAAAAATTGCAGAACCTATGCAGTTTTCAAATTCTAAAGAGTTAGATGGAAGGAGACTTAAATAACAGTGCAAACCCCATTCTCAGCCTCAACATATAAATTTTATGTATTTATTTTCCACACATATTATTTATATAGTTGCTTGTTATTTATTATATATAGCCTATGCCTATAGATTTAATGTGATTCTTATAAAGATGAACAGATTGGTCTTTCGCACTAAACAATCTCATTCTAAAGTTTGTATGAAGAAATAAACTTGTAAGGATGGTCAGGAATACTCTGTAGAAGCCCTAAAGCGTACAAGTCCTATGATGTGTGAAAGTGTATTTAAAACATGCGCTGTCTGATCTTACCACTCTCATTCAATGACATGTTCATTTCTAAACATTGCTACAAGCCTGTAACAAAAGGCATGCGGGTGGGAAAAGAAGAAATAAACCGCCCCTATTTGCAGATGACATAATTAACTACTTAGAAAAATCCTCTGGAATCTATTAAAAAAAAAAAACTCTTAGAACTAACAAGTGGATTTAGAAAGATAAAGAGATACAAGATGACACAAAATCAATTGCATTTCTATGTGCTGAAAACAAAAAAAGTGAAATCACAATATAAAAACACAGACCATTCATAATAGCTTCAAAGGAAATGAAATACTTAGGCATCAATCTAATAAAGCATACCTGATCTGTATGCTAAAAACTACAAAATTCCCGTGAAAGAAATCAAAGCCAACTAAGTATTTGGAAACATATACTATATAAATTGGAAGGCTCAACATAGTGAAATTTCAGTTCTTACTACATTAATCCATGGGCTCACAAATTAGTATCCAAATTCCAGCTAGTTCTTTTAAATTTTATTTTTTTAACTGATACATTAAAATCATAAAAATTATACATATTAATGGAGCAACATGATGTTTTAATACGTGTTTACACTGTGTCATGTTTAAATCAGGTAAAACACACCTATTTCCTCAAACATTTATCATTTCCTTATTGGCAAAAATTTTCATATTTCTTTCTTCTGGCTTTTTTGAATTATAGTACATTATTGTTACATACAATACATTGCTTCTCTGCCTTTTGGCTGAGATGGAGTCCAGCAATTTTTTTTTTTTTTTTTTTTTTTTTTTTTGTAGACCAAGCATTGATTCGGGAAGATTCAAAAATAGTGTTGAAGGAAAATGAAGTAGAAGGAATCACTCTTTCCAATGTTAAGCACTACTTTATAACTACAGTAAACAAGACTGTGTGGTATTGGCAGAGGAACAGATGACATACAGATTAGTGGAACAGAATAGAGAACCCAGAAATAGAACAACACACAGCATTCAATTAACATGTGATAAAGAAGAAAAGACAATCCAGTGGGGAGAAATGATCTTTTAAACCAATGACAGGGCAACTGCACATCATGGGCAAAACCAAGCCCCAAACCCTTATGTCACTCAAAGTCGATCATGGACTTACGTAAGGTAACCCATAAAATTTCTAAAAGAAAATTGAGAATAAAACCTTTATGACCTACAACTAGGCAAAGAATCCTTAGATGAAACAATAAAAGCACAATTCACAAAGGGGAAGATAGACAAATTAGACTTCATAATAATTTAAAACATTTTCTTTCCAAAGATTCCATTAAGAAGATTAAAATACAAACTACAGACTGGGAAAAAAAATGCTTTCACATCACATTTCCAGTCAAGGACTAGCATCTGTAATATATATATTCAAAACTCCAAAATTAAACATTTAAAAAATGAAAAATTCAGTTTAAAGGTGGACAAAATAGGCTACATCCGAAAGGATGTACAAATGGTAAATAAGTACATGAAATAACATGCAAGATCATCAGCCACAGGAGGAATGCCGATTAAAACCACCGACATCAGCACACACCTACTAAAATGAGTCACATGTTTAAATGAAAGTAATAGGGACACTAAATGCCAGTGAAAATATGGAGAAATAATATCACTTGTAAATTATGGTGGTAAAATAAGTGGTACATTCACTCTAGAAAATAGTTTATTAATCTTTAAACTATATCCATTAAAAACAGACTTGCCCTATAACCCAGCATTTGCAATCTTAGGCAAAGAAGTGAAAACTTATTTTTAAGCAGAAAGTTGTGTATAAATATTTATAGAAGCTTATTCATAAGAACCCAAACCCTAAAACTACCTGAACGTCCTTCAATAGGTGAATGGTTAAACAAATTGGTACAGGGCTGGGTTGTAGCTCAGGGGTAGAGTGCTTGCCTAACACATGTGAGGCACTGGATTTGATTTGCAGCATCACATAAAAATAAATAAGTAAATAAAGATATTGTGTAAAAAGAACTGGTACATTCTGTGATAAGAAGGAACAAACTAGTTTTATAAACAAAAACTTTGATAAACATTAAAAAATTATACTGAATTTAAAAAAACAGTATCAAAAGGATGTATACAACATGATTCCATTCATGCAATATTTTTGAAATAGCATAATCTTAAAACAAAGAACAGGTAGGTTAACGGTTGCCAGGAACTAGGTAACAGGGATGGAGATGGTAGCTGTGATTAGAAAAGAGACCCTTGTGGTAAAAGTACAGTTAGGCATCTTGACGTAGTAATTACCCAAAGCTAATAATTGCATATATAGACACACACACACACACACACACACACACACACACACACACGTACAAATAAATGCACGTATAATGGGTGAATCTTAGCATGTTCTGTAGATTATACCAATACAACTCTCCTGGTTTTCACACACACTGAAGTTGTGACCAAAGTATCTGACGGGAACCACTGAGAGGAGGAGAACCTTATTTTGGCTCGTGGTTTCAGAGGTGCGATCGATCCATTATCAGCAACTTCATTGCTCTAGGCCTGAGATGAGGCACAACATCCTGGCAGAAGAGCATGGTAGAGGAAAGCAGCTTAGAACATGGTGACCAGGAGGGGGGAGGGGACAGGGAAGACGAACCCTTCCAGGGCACACTGCCCAGGGACCCATCCCTTCCAGCTATGCCCCAGCTGTTTGCAGTTAGGAGCCAGCTGGTCCACTCCAACCAGGAGGCACTGGTTGGTTTATGGCTCTCATACCCTAATCCCTGTACCTTTGAATATTCCTGCATTAATACAGGAGATTTTTGTGGGACACTTCATATCTAAACCATAACACTACATTTAAAAAAAAAAAAACTATGGCAATTAAAAGGTTGGGAGTAGAACATGAATAAAAACATAAGTGAAACCAAACAGAAGTTCCAGAAATATGCCTTACTGTAAATGATGAATCAGCATAGGACAAAAGCAACCTGTCAATTTAGTGGAGAGAAAACAAGATAAATTCATGATCAAATTCAGAATACTCTCTTACTAGCCACATTAGGTGCCTATAAATCTTTCAAATCTCTAGTCTGAAGACGAAAAGTAAAAATGACCGACAATTACTACAATTACAATAAGTCGCTAAGCAACACACAAAATAAAAAGATGTAAATTATTATGAAATTATAAATTGGTGGGAGTAAAAGTCTAGAGTATTTGTATTCAACCAAAGCTAGGATATTATCAGCTTTAAAGATCTATGACAACTATGAGGTTTTTTTAACGTAAGTTCCACAACCACCACAATAAAAAAAAAAAATTACTGCAGATACACAAATGAGAAAGAGAGAGGAAACATAGGTTAGCATTATAGGAAACCACCCAACCATGAAAGCAAACAACAAAAGAGGAAAAACGTACAAAAGCCCAATANTATATATATATATACATACATACATATACACACACACACACACACACACAAAATGAGGCCTAACTATGTACTTCCTTCAAGAGACTAAAGGCAGGGGATGGGAATAGGAAAGACAGTGGAATGAATTGCACATACCTTTCCTGTGCAAATATATGAATACACAACCAGTGTAACTCACATCATGGGCAACCATAAGAATGGGATCCAAATTGGAATGGGCTGCACTCTATGTATGTATAATATGTCAAAATACACCCTACCGTCATGTATATCTAAACACAATGAATAAGAAAAAACAGACTAACTTCACCTGAAAAAAATATACATAGACTGAAAATGAAAGACTGAGAAAAGACATTCTATGGAGATGAAAGTCAAAAGAGAGCAGAAGTGGTTATATTTATATCACATAAACTAGACTTTACGTAAAACACTGCCAGAAGAGAAAGATGATCATATAATGATAAAAAGGTCAATTCAGCAAAAGTATCTGGAATATATATGTACCCAACATTGGAGCACCCAAAATATAAAGCAAATGTTATTGTATCTAAAGGAAGAGAGGGAAAAAAAAAAGAAAGATCAAAGAGGAGTCAGACTGTAATACAATGATAGTGGGAGACTTCAACACACACTTTCAGCCATCAGAAGATCATCCAGACAGAAAATCGACAAAGGAATATCATATTTAAAGTGCACTGTATGCCATCTGGATCTAACAGATACATATAAAACATTTTCACAAAAGCAGCAGAAAACACGTTCTTCTTAAGAACACCTGACATTTCCCAAGATGGACCATATGGTAGGCCACAAAGCAAGTCTCAACAAATTTAAGATACAAAATAATTTCAATATATTTTCTACACACAATGGTATGGAACTAAAATGCATTCCAGGATAAACTCAAAAACTCTGCAAATTTTATAAAGAAAATTTTAGGGGGTTAAAAAAGAAAATTTTTAATTTCTTGAGACAAATAAAAATGAAAACACAACATAGAAAATCCTATGGGATACAACCAAAGTAGTTTTAAAAGAGAAGTTTGTTTGTTTGTTTTTTGTTTGTTTGTTTTTTAGTACCAGGGATTGAACTCAGGGGCACTTGACCACTGAGCCACAACCCCAGCCCTGTTTTGTATTTTATTTAGAGACAGGGTCTCACTCAGTTGCTTAGAGCCTCACTAAATTGTGGAAGCTGGTTTTGAACTTGTGATCCTCCTGCCTCAGCTTCCTGAGCCGCTGGGATTACAAGTGTATGCAGCTGAGGGAAGTTTTATCGCAACGAATACCTACATAAAAAAGGAAGAAAGGGCATGCAGTGGTGCATGCCCGTAATCCCAGTGACTCAGGAGGCTGAGGCAGGAGGATCATAAGTTCAAGGCCAGCCTCAGCAACTAAGCAAGGTTCTCAGCAACTTAGTGAGACCCTGCCTCAAAATAAAAATAAATAAAAATTAAAACAGTCTGAGGATATGGCTCAGTGGTTAAGCACTCCTGGGTTTAACTGGTGGTGGGGAAAAATAAAAAAGGAAGAAAGATAACAAATAAATAATCTGACATTGGACATCAAGAAATTGGAAAAACTAAGCCTAACCTAAAATGAGTGGATGGAAGGAAATCATAAATACCAGAGAAGAAATAAAAACTGAAAGTATACAAATGATCAATAAAACAAAGAGTTGTTTTTTTATAAAAATAAAATAACAATTTTTTTGAACACTACTGGAGATGGAACCCAGGGACACTCTACCAATGAGCTACATCGCTAGTTCTTTTTTTAAATTTTGAGACAGGGTCCTGTTAAATTGTCCAGACTAGCCTTGAATTGTGATATGCCTGCCCCAGCCTCCTGAGTCACTGAGATCACAGATGTGCACCATTGTGCCTGACTAATGTCAACAATTCTTTAGTTAGACTAAAGAAAAAAGAGAGAAAGAAATTAAAAAGGGGACATTTCAACTGATGCCTCAGAAATACAAAGAATCATAAGAGACTGAGATATTGGAAAATCTAGAAGAAATGACTAAATTTCTGGGTACATATAAGTTAGCAAGACTAAACTATGAATAAATATAAAACCAGAACAGATCAAAATGAGTAAGAAAATGGAATCAGTACTAAAGAATCTCCCATCAAAGAAAACCCAAGGCTTCTACCAAACCTTTAAAGAAAACTCAATACCAATTTTTCTCAAACTATTCCAAAAAAAGTTAAAGAGGAAGGAAATTTTCCTAACCCATTCTCCAAGGCTGGTGTTATCTGATACAAAAAGCAAGCAAATGTACAACAACAAAAGAAAACTACAGACTAATATCCCTGATTAAAAAAAATGCAAAAATTGTCTACAAATAGTCAACAGAACCAAGAGATTATTCACCACGACCAAGTGTGATTCATCTCAGGGATGCTAGGATGGTTCAACACACACAAATCAATAACATGATACATCACATTAACAAGTGAAGCACAATAATCATATGATCATTTCAATAGATGAGAAAATGCATCTTTACAAACTCCAACATCCCCTCATGATAAAGATTCTCAGCAGATTAGGTATAAAAGAAATGTACCTCAGCACACCAAAGACCACATATGACAACCCTCTCACTGAAAGGAGAAAAGTGGAGTGATTTTCCTTTAAGATCTAGAACAAGACAAGGATGTCCACTTTCACCAATTCAATTAAACATAGTACTGGAAGTCCTACCCAAAGCAATTAGGCAAGAGAAATACATAAAAGCCATCCAAGCTGGAAATGAAGATGTCAAACTGTCACTTTTGCAGAAGGCAATCTTATATATAGAAAATCCTAAAGACTTAAAAAAAATAGAATAAATGAACTCAGTAAAGTTGCAGGATACAAAATAAAGTATACAAAAATCAGAAACATTTCTGTATGCCATCTGAAATAGAAATCCCTTTAACAACAGTTGCAAAAAATATTTGAATAAGTTTAACCAAGGAGGTGAAAGGTCTCTACAATGAAAACTATAAAACATTGATTTTTTTTTTTAAATGAAGAAGGCATAAGTAAATGGAAATATATCATGTGTTCATGGATGGGAAGAAGTACTCTTGTTAAAATGTCCATACTATCCAGAGTAGTCTACAGATTTAATGCAATCACTATCAAAATACCAATGATATTATTCACAGAAATAGAAAAAGAATCCTAAAATTTGTATCTATAATCACAAGAGACCCTGAATGGCCAAAGAAATCTTGAACAAAAAAGATCAAAGTTGGAAACATCACAATGCGAATGTACTTACCGCCATGGAACCACGTACTTAATATGTTAAAATGGTGATGTTTACATTGTGTATATTCTTACCACAATAAAACGTTTTTATAAAGGGCAATTGAATTAAGTCAATACACAGAAAAGTGGATGGGAAAAGAGGAAGGGGAGGGTCACTTCATTACTGCTGGCCAGGGATGGAAGTCCAGATCCCTCACATGGTCTGCACTGATACCAGGGAGCCTGGGGGTCTTCCTGAGAGTCAACAGTGATGAAAGTTCCTGCTCCAAGTTCGTCATTTTGTGACTGCATCCCTATAAGGAATGGGGTGGTGTCACCACTTGGTAACAAGGGTGGCAGTCTAGGATTTCCACTGCCTTCCTGGCATGGGTGGGGATGGGGTCACAGTTATGTTCTGTGATGTTTGCCTGGAATAGAGTAGTTATTGTCCTAAAGTGTTCTGTCTTGCTAGGCTGACCCTTTCCTTGCCCTCTGACCAGAGGACACAGGCTTTTAACTGATCCATGGTGTTAGAGGTTGCTTGGCTTCCTCAGGTCCCAGTCTAGGGTACAGGGGGCCACAAGAACATCCAGGAAGCTCACACAGTGCCATTTTGGGTGATTCTGAAGGCTTGTCCGCCTTCTTCTCTTTCTCCTCCTCCTAATATTCAGGTAATTCTCTCAGAACTGAGAAATACGGTGTGTGGGACACATTCATCGTCCTTCAATTGGGCAGTACAGTGTCTCATAACATACCAGATGACCAGTTCAAATTTTTGCCAATCCCCAAGAAAAACATAGCTCCACAGTGAGAGAGGTCCCACCCACCCTACTCAGACACCTGGAGCTTGTCATTGATTTACCCTCTCAGGTCAAAGTCTGCCCTTTGAGCATTATCCCCAACTTTCTTTCCTTTGAAAAATCTCTTCAAACTCAAAAGGGACTCCAAACTCACCAAAAGGGAGTTTGTAGATGAATAGTCTTCTCTGGGCATGGTGACACATGCCTGTAATCCCGGTGGCTTGGGTGGTTCAAAGCCAGCCTTAGCAATTTAGTGAGGCACTAAGCATCTTGGTGAGGCCCTGTCTCAAAAGTTAAAGAAAAAAAAAAGGACTGAGGATGTGACTCGGTGAGTAAGCATCCCTTGGCTTAATTCTTGGTTAAAAAAAAAAAAAAAAAGTAGAGTGAGCTTCAATATTTAATTCCTGGAAGCCCTAAATTCAGGTCTTGTAATGGAGTCAGGTCAGATTTTAATGACAGAGAGCAGCAAAATTATAGTCACCTGGTTCGCAGTAACACGACATAGCTTCCTGAAATCTTGACTTGTGCATTTGCCCATGGTCCTGCTGATCATGGGAAAGGGAGACTTGTGTCCTCCATCAGTTGACCTTGCTTTGATTTTACCTGGGTCCAGACTGACTTAATAATACACCACATTGGGACCATGGGGTGTAATCCAGTGGTCGAGAATGTGCTTTGAATGAGTAAAGCCCTGAGTTTGATCTTCAACACATACAGAAAGGAGAGAAAAGGAAAGGAAGAGATAGTTACATTGAGAATTTCCTATACAGATGCTGGGTTTTTGTTGTTGTTTGTTTGGTTTTTTTTTTCTTTTTTAAAAGAACTAGAGGGCGGTTTCCCAGGCAGCTGCAACTTGCTGATGTGTTCCTATTTTCTTTCTCTGATAGCAGAGAGATGGCTATGAACATTAGTTAAGATCCGTGAACTTTGCCTTGGGTATCTCTATCCTAAGGAGTGGTCTTGGATACCTACTCTTTCAAAATGACCTCAATTTCCTAGGTAGTATCTACATGACACTTATTCTGTATTCTGAATCAGAGCTTTCGTGTTTATACCTGTATGTTTTCCTGGTGATCTTTAGCCAGGGAAAAACAGGAGTTCCTATTAGTGCATGTGGGCTTTAGAAATTTGAGGGTTTGGGATATTACTATGAATATGATCCTGTAGTCAGAGTCTGAACCCTGAATCTCTCCA
The DNA here is from genome assembly GCF_001458135.2 of Marmota marmota marmota. Lineage (NCBI taxonomy): Eukaryota > Metazoa > Chordata > Mammalia > Rodentia > Sciuridae > Marmota > Marmota marmota. The sequence continues at coordinate 475,634 of NW_026000079.1, read as the reverse complement.
TATGCACTTTAGGCCAATAGGCAGACCCAGAGTACAGCCAGGAGAAGATGTTCATCAGGGCAACCACCTGCCATTCACATGTACCACCTACTCCAGGTTGACCCTTCACAGCTTGTGCCAAACCTAAAGACACCACTCTACTTTGCTCTGAAAATCTTTATCTGTCCGTATCAATAACCTGGATTTGGTGGGGTGCAGGGCACCACTGTAGAATATGCACCTTTGGAAGCCGAATACGTCAGGCAGGAAGTCTGTTGCCTAGGATATTGTTAGAGATCCTAGGAAAGATTTATTTTCTAATCAAATGTGTCGTGATTCTGCAAGAGGGATGGTTTCCCATTCATTGGTATCTGCTCTCTGGAGCTTCCTAGTTCCTCTGCTCTCAGACACGACAGGCCTTCCCAACATCACTCACCATCAAGGAGAATTGCCCCTTACCTTCCTGTGTCTTCTCATTCTCCTGGCCATCTTCTTCAGACTGGAGACACGAAAGCAATGCAGGTGGGTGTGGAGAAAATTTCTCAGAGGTGCAAGACTTAATATCTGAGAAGTCCTGCTCAGGCGAGTCTCAGAGCCTTCCCCATCACCAGTGTGGAGATCGTTACTTGAATTCCCCTTTCTCAGTTCTTTTGAACCCCCGGATATTACGGTGGCATAAGTCAGAAAGCTACCAGACAACTGTGCCGTGGCTGATCCCTGCCTATTTCCTTTTGCCAAAGGCTATAGGGATGAGTTTTCCTAAGTCAGAAGTGCTAGGAGGACATATGAATCCCTACCTCCCACATCTGCTCACTCTCCTGGGGGAACAAAATTTCACCCGACCTGGGAAAGCCAAAATCTGGGAGGACGACAGGACATCTATAGAGGAAAGATGCATAGGCAGCTGCAGCATGTTGAAAGTCCATTTTCTGCAGACGGACAGATGCTCCAGAAATCTCTCTGTTTTCCCCAGCAGGGGGTCCTCTCCAGTAGGAATGAAGGATACTCTGGAGAACAAGAGCCACAGCAGCTCTGAATTGCTTGGTGAATGAATTGGCCAAAGCATATCATTTTTCCCCTCATGGTTTAATTCTAATGTAATTAGCCAAGAGAAGAGCCAACTTTTATCCACTGCTAAGAAAGTTATGCTTTTCAGAAATCTGTCCTTTGAAAATGTAATGGACCATCTCCGTCCTGCCCAGCTTTTGCGGCTATATAGCAACAGACGAGGAGCTCTTAATCTGATATCCCCAGATAATTTCCGAAAACTTTGAACCTCCAAAATCGTCTCTAAAAAAACTCTTAACCTTTGTGTATGTCCGTGTTCTGGGGAATAATGTGTCTCTGTATTACATCAAGATCTCAAAGGACCATGTAATAACAAAGAGCCATTTTTCTAAAGAGTCACCAAATTTGCAGCCCGTCCACTGCCAGACGGGGTCATGTCTTACAGTTAAACCCTGGGGTCTGTAGAATGTTCCAGTGGTATCACTTCTTTCCTGACTCCAGACCTGCCACTCATTCCCTTCATGGTCACATAATCGAGTTTTTCTCAAACACAGCTTTGATTTGAACCACTTTCATCTTTCTGTCTCTGATGAAAAGCTCACTCAGCACATTCACTGTCCACTGTTCTAGAGGGCAAAACTTCAAAGGGGTCACAAGACAGTGCGCATGTGGATGCAATTTCTTGAGCCCCCTCTCATCTCCCATGCATACAGCAAGGCAGAGTCTGTCCTCTGGGCTTCCCGCTGCCCCCCCGGACCCCACTCAGAAACACATCAGAGAGAAAGGCCTACACCTCGTAGCTTGGACAGGCTCTGGTCTGCTTCACCTCTTATGCTGATGTATTTATTTCAGGACAGAAGGCCTTGGAGGAGCGGTCACATCACGCAACTAAAGAGAACTATCTGGGGGGAATTGGAGTCTGAAATCACCAGTAAAAAGTATGAATTTGTCTGTTTTATGCTTCTGTTGGCATTCCTCCCTAGTGCTGCTGACCCAGGACGACTGATTGAGACACCCTTTTTAGTCTGACCTAAATATCTTCTGAATCGTACCTCAGCACCCCGCACACTGATGGCCTCGTGGGGTTGGGCAGAATCCAACATGAGGGGAAAAAAAGGCTTTTGCTGGGCAAGCGATCCTGGTGCTGGTGAAACTGGTTTTGCCCGTTGAGGTCTATGGTGGTCATTCTCCTGAGCTGCCCACCCCACCCCAGATGCATTCTTTGCCCTTCTCGGCTGCTCTCATGCATCCAGCAGGACCTGGTGCGCGGTTGGACTCCATCCACAGGAGACACCAAAAGGGGGTCAGACATCAGGAAGAGAGTCAGAGTGTCTGTGTCCCTGTCCCGCTGTCTCTGGGAGCAGCTGCACCCTCGGCAGTCACAGCGTCTCCTACAGCCCTTCCTCAGTGGTCAGTTTTCACTGTCCTCTGGGCTTTTGTAACCGTCCCTCCTCCTCTGGCTTCTTTAGCACTGAGGGTTGTAACAGCTTCACGCGGTAGCTGGTCTCTGCATGGTTCATTGTTCTGAGCCTATTACTGTAGTACTGCCTACATTTCCCTTGACAGCCCTTTTGTTAAAATTCTTTACTTCTTTCTTTACTTCTTCCTTCCACCAACACTACTACTACTATTCTCCTCCTCCTCCTCCTCTTCTTCTTCTTCTCCTCCCCTCCCTCCCTCCTCCTCTCTTAATTGGGGCTGGGGATTGAACTTCATGCACGAAAAGCTATACTACCAGCCCTGAGTTCCTCCTTTTAACTAAGGTGGATTCTCTTTCCAGCCTGATACAAGAGCTCTCTTCCGAAATTTATTCTTAAACTTTGGAGTGTAAGAAGACAGATCTGGTCTCTCCCATTCCTGTGTGTGTTGAGGTCCTTCAGACCACTGTACTGCTAAAGCCTCAAGTAGCCATAGGGTGGTATGACTTCTTCCTTCCTACGTGTATCTGGCTGAAACATTTCATGAAGACAGGTGACTTGGGTTGAGCAGAATTTATATCTTTCTGGGACCCAGGACAATACATAATGCCATCTAATACCATCCTAATCCCATCACCATCTCTAACAAATTCCTATTTGTCTTTCATGTGGTCTGGCTGGAGCTCTGCAGAACAGCATCAGTGTTGGCATGGTGTCATAATATTAAAGACAGCATTAAAAAAAATGTGCATCTTAAGTAATAAAGAAAGTTTCTTTTTGGAAGAGCCCAAGCAAGTGTTTTGACTCTCAGCAAGTCCAGAACTGAGCATTTGCAGACAGAGCTGAAAGAAGCAGAAAGCGTACCTACAGCATGAAGACATCTAGCCTTTTAAGAGGCACTTTTATCAATACACACACATCTGAGCAACTCTGTCAAGGAGAAGAATATTCACTTTCTCAGCTCTCATGGAGTCTGGGTGGGGACAAAGCTAGCTACTTCCTTTTTTTCTTTTTGATGAAATCCCTGCTGAACTACAGGGCCAAACCCCAGCTTCATCCAGACAGACAGCCGCTCTGCAGACCCGAGCTGCCCCTGACAGTATCTGGGAGAACATCTTGCCTCCAACCTCATGCTGCTGTGGCTACAGCTTCTGGTCCTTGGTGAGTAGGCTGCTAGAGCAGGACCAGGTTGGACCCAGGGGAGAACTCTCTGTTCTGGGGCACAACTCTCTCTGGTGCAATGAGTAGGAATGGATTTCAGACTCTGACTCAGTACTAGCAGACATCACGCAACTAGGTATTAAGAAAAGCAGGGTCCCAGGAAGTCAAAAGGACCTTGCATCCCTTTACCAAATACCAAATACATCATTTCTGCTTTGATCTCTAGGGAAATTGGGAGGCTTCTTTAAAAGAACTACAAAGGGATTTTCTGTTGGGGTGAATTCCGTTTCCAGCCCACATGGATCCTACCTCCCCCAACCCCGACTCCCACTCCATGCTATCACATTTTGGGCTAAATTCTCACCTCCCTGAACTTTTGGATAGGTTTCATGTCTTGCTGATCATAGATGAGATGATGGCTTTTGTTGTAAATACGGCCCGATACTAGGTACAGAATTGGGATGGAGGGAGAAGCAGTGTCAATGAATATGAAAGGCACCCCCTTTTCCTTTGTGACCTTTCCTGGGCTCCGTGTGACTCCCAGGTAGGCAACGTGTCCCAGACGAAATAGCCAGGAAACGAAAAAAGGTAGGAGAGGAGCAGTAAATATTGAAACTTCTCAGGATATAACCAACAAAATGACAAGCTTTTGGTCCCGGGCACAGACAATGCTTATGAACTGGGATAGTAAAATGAACTTTGGGTTCCAAGGGGTGTTGTTTGTCAGTGCGGGGAGGAGGAAAAAGAAATAGGTAGAATGAGGGAGGGGGGTGTAAGGGACGGAAAGGGGGAAGGGAGAGACAGAAGGAAAGAGTGAGATCATGGGGAAGTGCTCAGAGGGTGGTAGCTTTTTTAAAAGTGTGAGGATCTCAGTGATCTGCAGTGATCTCTCCGACTCTGTTCCCCACAGCTCCTGCCAGTGTCCAGTCCGGTGAGTTACTCTTCTCTTTGTTTTCTTAAATCTCTGGGGATTAGATTCACTCTATCAGGCCTGGGAGGGGTGGCCTGTCCTAACCTCTCAGCTGAGGGCTGCAGGGATCTGGGCCAAGACTAGGGTGGAGAGAAGGAGGATGTAGAGCCTCCCTCTCCTCCCCCTCGTCCAGCTACAGCAGGACCCTCCAGTGCCACATTCACCTCTGCTTGGCTGCCTCCTTCCTCCGTGGGCAAGAAGACCCTGCCCTGAGTTTGACAAAGCAACACACGATTTCCCCTTTCCTGTTGAGCCCTGAGATAGGAAAGAAGATAACTGTGAAGGGAAAGCAAAGCACGCACTGTGTGGTTGGGAAAACTTCTTCCTGGTTCCGGCTGCAGGGGCTCAAAGTTCCCAACAAGAATCCCTGGAAACAGTGAGGGGAAGCATATTTATACCAGAGTAGAAACAAGGGGCCAAGGAGGTTTTCTGCAGAAAACAAGAATGCCCTGGATCTTCTAATTGGACTGTAAACTCTTCCATGCCTAACTTGGTTTTCCTTAGAATTTTAATACAGTGACATTAAGAGAAAAAGTCTGGTTTCATATGAGACCGGTAAAGCACATTTTCTTCTTTATTCATGCCTTTGAGAATAGATCCATCCTCTAATAAGAAAAGGAGTGATGCTTGTGTAGCGAGGCTTGTAACTTTAAGCAAGAAGGTCCTTAAATTTGTCTCTGGAGCACCTTCATGGGATCCAACAAATTCCCTGAAATTATGATAAAATGTGTATATACGTACAGTTGTGCCTGCATCTAGGGAATGGGTCTGTAGGTAAGATGTCAAAACTTAATGACCAATAACCAGGTATCTTACGGTTAAATACTTACTGCAGTTCAGGAAAACCTGGTTTTAGCATTTCCCCCTGTCTCTTGCCCTATCATTATTACCAACTTGGTCACATAAATATTACTCCTTAAATATTTCTTTAATCAAACTGATTATATCTCTATAATCATCACTGAAAAATCTTCCCCACTGTCAATTTGGAGGAAGAACATATTTGGGCTCCCACGCTCCTCTCTCTTTATCGATACTGTCCCCCCTGCCACCCACTCCCATTCCCTATTCTACTGGCAGAACTTTCAAAGTGCTTAAATGATGTACAGAAGTTGTCCTTGAACTCGTTTGATCACTTTGCACTATTCAGAACAAAAAAAAAAAATCGAGTGTCTTAAATATATTAAATAGATACATGGAAATAGTGAACCTGGTAAAGATGTACAAACCCAGAAAATTTAAAAGATGAGAAGATCTATTATCTACGATGGAAGTTCAAAGGGCTTTCTCCCCATCTCCTTGTAAGTCTCAGTTTGGAGACTGTGACCTAGACTTCACTGTGAGAGGATCTCTCTTCGGAGACAGGACCCTGGGCAGGGTCCCGCTACCCCTCCTCCGTAACCTCATACCAGAGCACTGAGCTAGGCACACAGCCTGCACAGCACTTGCATGCCCTGTCTCCTCCCTGCAGGGGAATGGCCCAGTGTTCAGGTCTGGGATTAGGTGTTTTTATTTTTTATCAGAACAACAAACATTTTCCCTGGAATCCCACGATTCCAAATTGACATTTGAGCCCATATTTCTAGTTCTGTTGCCAACTGAAATGTCCCCCCAAAGCCCAGGTCTACAGGGCTGGGTCACAGAACAGCATGGTGGCTGGCTCTCCTTCCCTTCTTCGGGAAATGGTCTACAGGCTCCTCCGGTCGGTCGTGCTTTCTTTTCCTGCTGGGGGCAGCGCCAAAGCACCAAAGCTGCTCATTATCTCCCTAATGAGTACTCCCCAGGGGAGACTATGACCCGACAAGTGGAGGGGCCCACTTCCCTTCTCATAGGGATCATCCAGACCCATTCATGAAAACGATTCTCAGAGTCTCTGAAGAAAGCATTGCAGAGGGAACTCGGGAGATGAAAGATGTAGGTCCCCGGGCCAGTGTCTCAGTGGCCCCGTTTGCTTCATGCAGGGACAATATCAGAGAGAAGGTCTTTGGGTTGATGGTACCACTAGACAGAGTCTCCAAGGAATGAAACACGCAGAGAGAGTTAATTATGGCTCCTGTAGGGACATGCAGTCACCTGGAAGGAGATGCTAGTGGGATCATTTCAAATCCATATTTATTCCAAGTGTTCATTGCTGGGAAGAATGGCATCAAAACCTGTTAACAGACAGAAAACTAACAAGATGTTTTTTGGACAGAATGCCAGGGAGGTGGAGCTCAACTTTACTTAGCGGGGAGACTGACAGAGCCAGCATGTCCCAAGGCAACTGCAGATGCTCAGACTGACTCATGGTAGAGCACTGTCCCTTCCCCTTAGAAGCAGAAGGGGAGGCACCAGGGCAGGGGGCAGCCTTGTCACTGGGTACCTTTGCTTCTTTTGTAGGCTGGCTGAGTATCAGCATACCATACAATGTCTACGAAGGAGACCAGGTGGTTATAAGATGCTCTGGGGAAACAAATGACAAGATAAATAGACTAACGTACTACAAGGACGGCTTTCAAATATCCACTTACCATAATGCCACAAGCCACAAGCCACACCATTTCAAATGCAAGACGCAGCGACAGCGGCTCCTACTTCTGTAAGGCAGAGAGGACATTATTCCCTCCTATAGGTGTGACAGAAGAGACAAGAACTACATGGCTCATTGTCCGAGGTGAGGCCCTCACTCTTGGACTGGATGAATCTGGGAAGGAATAGGAGTCTGGTGGGAAGGGGAGGGCGCCGGGAAGAGAAGACCACACAGGGAGGGAGAAATGGTGGGTGGGCTGAGAGTCCTTGAACCTGGGTCTGTGTGTTGGGTTCTTTGGGGCCACTTCTCATCAGGAACTCCACACTCCACAGATAACGGGTAGTCTCTGTGTCCTCTCTCCCCATAGAACTGTTTCCAACCCCTGAACTGAGAGCCAGACCCCTGCGACCCACAGAGGGCTGCTCGATGATGCTGTCCTGTAACACCCAGCTGCCTTCAGCGAAGTCATCGACCCAGCTTCGATACTCCTTCATCAGAGATGGCCACACCCTGAGGTCAGGCTGGACCTCAGCAAGGGTTAAGATCCCAGCGACACAGAAAAAAGACTCGGGGCATTATTGGTGTGAGGCCAGGACAGCGTCTCGTCGTGTCTCCAAGCAGAGCCGCCCATCCTATATAGAAGTGCAGAGTGAGCATCGAAGGGCTGGGCCGCCAGGGCTGGGTCAGGCAGGGCTGGGTCAGGCAGGAAAGAACGGGGCACAGCCTGGACCACAGGCTCTCTTCTCAGTTGTGCTCCCCAATCCCTATGGATGAGGGGGCTACCGTGATCCGCCTGGACTCTTCTCTAATAATCTCTGCAGGGACATCGTTTCCCCATAACTTTGCTTTACCTGTCAGAGAAGCAGTGATAATAATAATCCCTCTCTGGAGCATTTACCATGAAACGAGCACTGACCAGCAAACCAAGAAGTAAATAAAAAATCATGGTGTCTTGTTTGCAAGGAGTGACCCAACTAGGATGCACGTTTAACAGAGCAACGAAGGCACTAAGTAACAATAATAATTAATAATGAAAGAAATGATTACAACAATCCCCGGCACTTATAAAAGGATCACTGTATGACAAACCCAATTAAAGCTGTGGTGCTCGGTTCTAGGAGAATCTCTCTGATGGTCATAAATATCTGCAACAGGGAAGACTTATGCGCATTCACCATGTAGAAGGCACTTTTCAGAGCACTTTAACATTGAGTTATTATAGCAGCCCTATGAAACAGTACTGTGATGAGTACCTGTAATGTATGCACTATTATTATCCCCATTTTGCAAATGAGAAAACTGATGGCCTAGAGTCATTTACAAGACTAACCGAAGGGAACCTAGAGCTGCAACTTGATCCTGGTGGCTCTGGTTCCAAATGTATGCACTTTTAATCCTCTTGCACCACTTTCTACCTAACAGTGGCCGAGGAGAGTGTATCAATAAGAGATGTTGCCGAACAGCTTCATAGCGAGAGGTGCTTTCTATCTGCATCTCATTTAATCTCCATGAGAACTCTGCGAGGTTAGGATGATTACCCACATGTTTATGTTTGAGAAAAACGAGGATTGGAGGTCTTGACGTTCCCAGATCATGCGGTGAATGAGTGGCAGAGTTGAGCTGTAACTTCCGCCCGCCTGCCTCCCCAGGCTGTATGATCTGCCACCACTCCTACTGCCCCCACGCATCAGGAGGTCAGGAGAGAGCACGTCATTGTAGGCTCTGGACATTAGTAAGGATGTGCAATTGTTACTGACTGGAACATTGTGGGGTGGTCCTGCATAACGTCCCTCAATATATTTTCTCCCCGCTTAAAAAACTCAGGCAAGTGGAGTGGACTCTCCTCTGCCTAAACATTGCATTCAAATATTACTTGCCATAATGCTCCAAAGGTGGTACTGGACTCCACCACCACCCTGCCTTCCCCACACCTGTCCCTCAGCTGCTGTCCCCTCTTGTGTTCCCGCAGGGGTCCCTGTGTCTCAGGTTTCCATGAAGACCCAGCCCCCAGGGGTTCAGGCAGTTGAGGGGGAGATGCTGGTCCTTGTCTGCTCCGTGGCTGAAGGCACAGGGGTCACCACATTCTCCTGGCACAGAGAGGACACATTGGAGAGTCTGGGGAGGAAGATGCAGTGTTCCCAGAGAGCAGAGCTGGAGATCCCAGTCGTCCGGGGGAGCCGCGGCGGGGGATTCTACTGCACAGCCGACGACAGCTACGGCCCCGTGCAGAGCCAGGTGGTGAACGTCACTGTGAGGGGTGAGGAGCGTTCCTGCAATCAGCCAGCCAGCGACTCCCGACGGGGGTGGGTTTCCTCCTGCAGCAGAGGGTGCTCTAAAGGAAATGACAAGGCTCGGGGCAGAAAGGTGCATGGGAGGGTATCGTTGAGAGGGTGGAGGGGGCAGTGCCATCCGCGGAGGCACTGAAGGAGGGTGAGAAGGTGGTCAGGAGGCAGGCTCCCTGGCGTGCTCAGAGGCATGCTGTCCAGAAGTCTCCATCCGAGCTCCTCTGAGCTCCGTAGGGGAACCGTCTCTGCGAGGTTAGATCAGGAGGTGCCACCTTGAGAAAGGCTCAGGAGGGAGGGATTCTGGAGGACCCTCCAGTGAGGGGAGGCGCTGTGATTCCCACCTCCCTCTCCGATGGCGCCTCTGCCTCTGCAGTTCCAGTGTCACATCCCATCCTCACATTCGGTGCCCCCGGGACCCGGGCCTTCATGGGACCTGTGATGGAGCTTCACTGTGAGGACGGGAGAGCGTCTCCCCCCATCCTGTACTGGTTTTATTACGAGGACGTCACCCTGGGGAACAGCTCAGCCCCTTTTGGAGGGGGAGCCTCCTTCAACTTCTCCCTGACTGCAAATCATTCTGGATCCTACTTCTGTAAGGCTGACAATGGCCTGGGAGCACGGCACAGTAAGCTGATGAAACTCAGTGTCACAGGTAGGACCAGCAACGACGTGTGCCCCCTTTCCATTGGATTTCTCCTCCCTCCAGTCAATCAGAGGTCTACCAGAAGTCTCTCAGCTCCCCAGGCCCTCCTTTGGGTCTTAACAACGTCACTGGTCCAAAGCTTACAAACGCCTACTATCTGTTTCCTTTTCACCTAAATAACAAAATATGTACAAAACAGACAATTTGCAAGACACTGTATTGGGGTCAGGTCAGTGTAAGGAGAGGGGTGGGTGAGCATGGATAAGGGAGGAAGGCATCTCCAAGAAAAAAAATCAAGGAAAGACCTTGCACACCCAGAGCTTCCAGTGAACGATTAGATACAACCAACTCTTGTAAATACCTAAGGAAAAAGTGGGAAAACCAGGAGCAGAGCACTTCCTGGGGTTTAAATTTTTACTAGGATCACCTCATTTATTTGGTGGTGGAAGCTGAACCCAGCTAAGCCTGCACTCTACCGCTGAGCTACCTGCCAGCCCCTTTGCATCCTCATTAAAAGTGAGTTTTCTACTTTTAAGGATAGATTAGCCTCAGAAGAACAATTTCAGGAGTTTCCACAATTCCTATGTCCTGCAGCGATTTAAAACAATGTTGGAATTATCTGCAACTTAAAGAGTCTTTGGGGGGCTGGGATGTGGCTCAAGCGGTGGCGCGCTCGCCTGGCATGCGTGCGGCCCGGGTTCGATCCTCAGCACCACATACAAACAAAGATGTTGTGTCCGCCAAATACTAAAAAAATAAATAAATAAATATTAAAAAAAAAAATTCTCTCTCTCTCTACCTCTATCTCTCTCACTCTCTTTAAAAAAAAAAAAAGAGTCTTTGGAATTAACCCCAACAACTTTCTAAAGCCTGGTAGATTTTTACCTTCCCTGTTAAATCTTTTTTATTAGTCATTTCAAATTTTCCAACGCTTTAAAACACAAATTAAGCCAGAAGTGATGGTGCCCGCTGTAATCCCACAACTCAACAGGCTAAGGCAGGAGGATCACAAGTTAGAGGCCAGCCTCAACCACTTAGCAAGGCCCTGAGCCACTTAGCGAAAACTTGTCTCAAAAGAAAAAAAAAAGAGGGGGGGGACTGGGGATGTGGCTCTAGTGGTTTAGCACTCGCAGATTCAATCCCTGGTACCAAAGAAAAGGAGAGGTGGGGGCTGTCGATTCCAAAATGCACCTATTACTTTTCTGTTTGCAGATGCTTCTCCCAAAGTCCGCTTGATGAATGGTCCCCACCGATGTGAAGGGCGGGTGGAGATGAAAAAGGAAGGTCACTGGGGTACTGTGTGTGACGACGGCTGGGACATGAAGGAAGTGGCTGTGGTGTGTCGGGAGCTGGGCTGCGGAGCAGGCAAACGCACACCTGCAGGTGTGTTGTACCAACCGGGGGCAGAAGAGGCCCAGCCTGTGCACCTTCAGGAAGCCCAGTGCAACGGGACAGAGAGGACACTGGCCGAATGTAACCAGACCAACACCTTCAACTGTGGACACGATGAGGATGCAGGGGCCGCGTGTGAAGGTGGGTGATGGCCGATGGGAATCGTGGACCCACCAGCTTCTGCCATAGGCTGCTCCCACCCACTCGCTATCGCCCCTTGCCCTTCAAAACACGCACCCACTCTTGCGTTGCGTGTGATCAGGGCCAAACCATCAGTTCCCATTAGGTTTCCCCAGAGTCATAAAGGCCTCTCCTAGGTCTCCGATGATTACTGCCTTTCTGTCATCTTATTAATAACCCAAACCATTCGTATTTTTATCGCCATGGATTGGGGCACAAGGCCCAGAAAATAATTATGAAACCGTGGAGTTACATGGTCTGAGTGACTTTCATCAAGGTGACCCACTTCCTTTGTTCTATAATCTCCTCCGTTCTTCTGAGCTCTCTCCTAAACAAGCCTATTCATCAAAATCAAGCCCTGGATTCTAGTGGGAGAGGATGGGGGTGGGGGACATGTTGGAAAGACCCCGGGTCTGTCAACTGAGTCACGCCACCAACCACAAAGGACAAAGCTCATGGAGGGTGAAAATAAAATGAGACCTCTGACGGTGCCGACACACCCGCACAGCCAGGGAGACTGCTCTCTCCAGTCTCAGCGCCCAGCCTCCAGGGAACCCTACAGGCCAGAAGTAGAGAAATAGCCTTTTAGAGGTCCTCAGTGAGAAGAAGAACCTTTAGGGCCAGCGGCCCCTGCCCACTCTGAGGAACTGGTAAAGGCTGCAGTGAGTTCGGGGAAACAGGGAAACGGAGTCAGTACTGGGCTCTGGAAAGGACCTAGAACGTGGAGTCCACCGTGCAGAGCCTGAAGCCCACCTTTCCCTCACACCAGCCCGGGAAGCAGCCAGCTTCTCTGAGGCTCATTCTCCTTGACATGAAGTGGGATCATGTCTAGTCCAACTTCCCCGCCCAGGGGGGGTAAAATCCACACTCAAAGACGTGGTGTGCAGGACCGAATCTAGAAAGTTCAAATCTGGCTGATTCAGAGCGGTCAGGAGGAGGGAGGAGGTCTGAGGTTGGAGCTGACCTCCGCCATCCTGGGTCTCACTTCTTCTTGGGAGATCCCTTGAGTTTTTTCTGGAAGATCTGACCTGGATCTGCCCCTCCTGATCCGCTGGTCTCCTTGTCTCCACCGCGTTCTTGCCTTGTCGGGCCTCACAGGCCTGGTTGGTCCCACAGCTCCCGTGGCTTGTTCTGTTCCCTTGGGCAGAGGCATCAGCCTGAGATGGACAAACAAGGAANGTTGTGTACCTTTCTGAAATGCAGATTCAGGATTTAAGCACTGCTCAGAGCTATGGAAAAGATAATCAGATCAACCGTCTAGCTTTTACACACTGGCAAATGATAAATCTAAATAAAACTGCCAAACCTTTAAGGATCTTCTCGTCCATTTTTTGGAATGCTGATGTACATGTGTACTGATGTTGGTGATTTGTCTGTTGACTTATAGATAATGACTGCTCCCATAAATTAAAAACTGTTCAATTAGCCCAAATGCCTTTTGATTCTCATGACGTAAGTAAATATTTAACAAGTTAAACTCGTTCGTGAAATCAAAGTAAGGATAGCTTTAAGGTCACTGGCACATGTTGCCACCTGGGCTGTAGGCCTGCCAATCAACCAGGGAAATATTGGTCTCTGTTAAACGTTTAACATACAACGTTCACTGCTTTCTATATACAGCAACTTTTAGGGTTTTGGCAATAAATACATAAATAAATTTTTTTTAGTTTAGCAATGAAATGTTAACAGAAGAAAGTCCACAGATATAGAAAAGACACACTCATGCACATGTATACACAAACATATACACATACACTACGTATTTACGTGCTTTCTTGAAGGACCATTTTAGTTTAAAAAAAATTTTGATTTTACACTAAACTTAGTGTAAAAATTTTTGCATTAAAGATTTTTTTTCTTCTTTTTTTAGTTATATGTGACAGTAGAATGTATTTTTTTTTAAATATTTACTTTTTAGGTGTAGATGGACACAACACAATGCCTTTATTTTTATGTGGTGCTGAGGATCAAACCAGGGTCCTTGCCCGTGCTAGGTGAGCGCTCTACCGCTGAGCCACAACCGCAGCCCAGTAGAATGTATTTTGACATATCATATACATGGCGTATAACTTCCGATTCTTGTGGTTGGACATGACATGAAGTTACGCTGGTCATGTATTCATATGTGAACATGGGAAAATTATGTCTGATTCATTCTGTCATTCCCATTTCTATCCTCCTCCCTTCTCCTCATTCCCCCCTGTCCAATCCTGTTAACATATACTCCCCCTGCCCCATTGTGGGTCTAGCAACCACATATCAGAGAGAACATTCAACCTTTCACCTTGGGGGATTGGCTTATTTCACTTAGCATGATAGCCTCCAGTTCCACCCATTTATCAGCGAAATGCCATAATTTCATTCTTCTTCATGGCTGAGTAGTATTCCATTGTGTATATGTACCACTGAAGTTTTTGGTTTTGCTCTTAAACTGTCCTCTCAAGAAAGCAAATCTTTTTTTATCCCAACAGGCTTTTTATTCTGATTTTCCTTTTTTTTTGAGCATGCAAATGTAAAGGACAGAAAAGGCTACTTGCTCATCCTATGAGCCCTCTACACTTTAATGTTAGTGTTTAGTAATGTTTACTAATATTTACGTCTCAAAAATATTTGAGTGAATGGTTTCATTTAGAAATTAGTAATTAAATTTTGCATCTGTGGATATGGGGAGAAGAAAAGTAGCATACATTTTTTCCAGATTAGACATTTGTATTGACAGATAATTTACAGAACATATTATGTGTTAGCTCTTATTTTTAGAAAAGCTTCAAAAATGGTTTGGGTATTTTAATTGGAATTATGTTATAATTTTATTACTATCATTGTTTACTTTTAGGAGAAATCTGATATTTTTATGCAAAGCAATCTTTCAATCCAAAAACAAGATATGCTGTTCCACTTATGTTGTCTTTAACTAGATCACTCAGCAGTTATCTGTTAATTAAACTCTTATGAATTTTACCTATTTCTTGTTGATTTTACTTTAGGCTTTTTATACTCTTGAAATTATCATTTGGAATTTTTATTTCATTATATTTCTCAGTTGACTATTTTAGCACATGGGATAAATATTGGGTCTCACCCTGATTGATTCTTGTTCCCAAGTATTTCACAGAGTTATCATTTCTAATATTATCAGTTAATTCTCTTAGGTTTTCTAAGTGTACGATCATATCTATGGAAAATTCCACTTTCTTCTACCAATGTATTGTACACATGCTTTTTTCTCTTCCTAAATTCATTGGATGATCTTTCTAGAACAATGTTGAATAATTGTGATGATAATAGGCACCCTTGCTTTATTCACAGATCTAACAGGAAGACTTTGAGTTTCACCATTAACTGTGAGGCAGCCTTCTAAAGTAAGAGATGTGCTTATAACATCAAGAGATTATCTACTATATAAATCACTAAGAATTTTGTTTACTATGTATTTGGAAGTAGATATTGATTGGGGGGGGGGGTGAGGGGATACTAGGGATTGAACCCAGGGGTGCTCTACAGATAAACTACATTCCTAGTCTTTTATTTTGAGGAAGGGTCTCACTAAGTTGCCCAGGCTGACCTGGAATTTGTGATCCTCCAGCCTCAGCCTCCTGAGTTGTTGGGATTACAAGCCTGTGCCACCATGTCTGGCAAGATGCTGGATTTTTAAAACATCTTCCTGGTGTTGTTTTGTTCCCTTTTCAGTTATTATAATGAATTATATTAACATATTTCCTAATAATAAGATTTGCAACCCAACCTGAGTGTGATGTGTATTAATATTCTGCTGAATCCTATTTGATATTATCTTATGTAAAATTTTTTCATAGATGCTCATAAAGAGGATTTATCTGCAATTTTTTATTCTTTCTTTGAAAAAGCTTTGATAACAATGCTATATTGGTTTTTATTATGTAAGCAGGTTTCTTTCTCTATGATGAAAAAATTTAAATATGCCTACATTTTTTTTCTTGAAGATTAAAAAAATAGTTAATGTGATACCTGACCTGATATGTGGCTTCCTAATAATATTTTCGGTGTTTTTCATGACTATTATTCTACTTATTTAATTGTCTCTTCTTACATAAAATTTGGTAATTTGTATTTTCCTAGAAAATGATCCATTCAAAGTAGGTTTTCAAACGCTGTATATTTCTTCATTCTCCCTTCCATCTTGATCAGGCTATTCAATGGTGTATCTATTTATTTTTCATGGAAAAGCCTCTGAGTTTATTCATATATTCTATTGTGAA
Organism: Marmota marmota marmota; assembly: GCF_001458135.2. NCBI lineage: Eukaryota > Metazoa > Chordata > Mammalia > Rodentia > Sciuridae > Marmota > Marmota marmota. Next base: position 459,851 of record NW_026000079.1, on the reverse strand, counting down.
GTTTTGGATTGTTTATTCATTAGTATCTGCTTTTATCTTAATTGGTTTTATTGACATTTTCTTCAGTTCTTAACATCAATGCCTATTTCATTCACTTCTAGTTTTTCTTCTTGTTACTCTTTCCAAGTGTTTAATGAATTTCCCTGGGAACAATTTTAGTCGTATCCCTGAGATTTGGATATGTAGTGTTTTTCTTATCATTTTGGGGTCTCAATGTTTCTTTTTTTTTTTTATTTCTCTTTTGTCCTCAAAATTGATTTAAAGAGGTATTTTTAATTACCTGTTGAGAAGATTTTTCCCCTCATCTTGTGATTTTTTTAAAAAACTAATGTGATTGCATTTGTAATTGTCCCAGATCGTCTTTCTGACCTGAAAGACGGCTGACTTCTGCAGAGGACCCACGACTACTTAAAAGGAAGTGAGTCCTCTGTTCCTGGGACCCAGAGTTCAGTCTCCATGATACCATTCAAACCGAACGCTTCCTCATTCTTCATCCACTTGATCTGCTCCGTCTAAAGGTGTCATCTGTGATTGTCATTGTGCTGAGGCTTACTTCTCTTTGGTTTCCTGCCTGCCTGGGCATCGGGCACTTTGATGCCATAATATTTAATTCCAGAGATTTACGAGGCTTGGAGACCTACATTTTAACCACTTCCACTTTGGTTCATTCGGTGCTGATTGTCTTGACAGATCTTGTCCGTCCTTTCACTTTTAACTTTCCAGAACCACTTTCTTTGAGATACGTCCCTTAAACATAATGTGTGGTTGACTTTGGGCTTTGTGCCAAACATAAAATTCCTTTTATTTTATCCCACGACGACTTTTCCCTTCCTAACACTTGTTGGTTTTGTCTGTCTTGTTTTCCTTCCTTTTCATTTTGTAACCTTGCGCAGCGTTGATCCCCCAGTTCCTGGCTCACTGCCATTCTTGGTCCACACCAATTTTTATCTCTCTTTTATCCTTTATTTTTATATATATATATTTATTCACTATTCCCTTTTCCTAGCATCTCAGTCATTGTAATGTGCTTGATGTGTGTCCTTCACTTATGTCTCATTTCTACGGAGCCTAAAACATCTATTTCCATATAGTACTGAGCTACACTTTGCACTATTTTTCATCTCCCTGTGTCCTGTGCACATCTAGGTTATTGCTTCTAACGTTGCAGGTTACTCCCCCAGCAGTGGACACCTCACTTGCCCCCAACCTGTCACAACAATAACCACTGACAAACTTCGCTGTCCCATCCTGGGTCTGTGTGAGACTTTCTCTTTCTCTCCTACCCAGGGGAAGGACTGGTAGAACGGGTCATGCCAGCTGGTCCCCAAAGTGGCTTCTACCCCCCAACAGTAAGTGAACATTTCCTAACCCCAAATCCCAACCAGCCCTTGGCACCATTCAGTACTCTGATTTTGCCAATCAAATGGGATAAAGAGAGACATCAAACGGGTGTTGGTTGCCATTTTTCTGATTAATAAGCATCTTTGAAAATGCTTGTCATCTTTTGGGGCTTCCTCGTCTATGAAATAACTGCTTTATGTCCTTTCCCCGTTTTATTAATAGAAGTTCTGTCTTTTCCTGGTTGATAACACAGGAGCTACTGTTTTCTCTAAATAAGTCCCTTGTTTTACATTTAGTAAACATCACCTCCCACTCTCATCATCAGCCAATTTTGTTCAGAGTGGCATTTGCTGAGCAGACTTTTTTTTTAAATTATTTTTCTGAAATCAAATTTATTAGGTTATTTTTTGTCCTTTAACTTGTGTTTTTAGTTTTGTTTAAGAATTTGTTTCTTCCAGGCTAACCGTGACTTGGGAGGCTGAGGCAGGAGGATTGCAAATTTGAGGCCAGCTTGGGTGACTTGGGGAAACTCAGTCTTAAAATAAAAAATCAAAAAGGCTGGGGATGTAGCTCAGGGTAGAGGGCCCTTGGGTTCAATCCCCAGTGCTGCAAAAAAGGAAAAAGAGAAGAATTCCTTTGTGACTCAAAGTCACGATGACATCTTCCCAGATTCTCTTCCTTTAATTTTATAGTTCTCCTGTTTATGTGTTTATCTTTTAGGGTCTACCTTTATATTTGATTTTAGGTGTAGGTCCAATTTTTTTTCTCCATAAAGTAATCCAATTTTCCCAGGATCATGTAACAACCATACATTTCCTGTTTTCTTGAAGTATCACTTTACACTGGGCACAGTGGCTACATGCCTGCAATCCCAGTAACTCAGGAAACTGAGGCAGAGGATAGAGGCCAGCCTAGACAACTTAGCAAGATCCTCAACAAACTTAGCAAGACTCTGTCTCAGAATCAAAAATAAAGAGGACCAGGGATAGAGCTCAGCACCCCTGAGTTCAATCCCCAGTTCCAAAAGAGAAAAAAAAAATTGTTAGTGTTCATATATATGCAGGGTCTACTTATGACTCTCTGTTCTGCTCCACTGGTTTATTTGTTTGATCTGATACATACATTATTGATTTATGCACACATTGATGGTATTGTTTCTAATCTTTAGCATCTGATAATAGAAGGCCCTTATTTGTTCTTTTTTTTTTTTTATCAGTTAACCTTGCCTCTGATAGGTTTTTGTTATTCTTTAAAAACTTTATAGTTAATATATTGGATGGTTCAGAAAAAAATCCAGACAAAATTTCCAGTGGAGTTTTACTGAATTTATCAATTAATTTGAAAGATGCAGACTGGTGATTCCTACCATATCCCTGTTCAACCCCCCTATTTGGCCTGTGCAAAAGACCGATGTGTTCTGGAGAATGCAGCAGCCACTCCAGATGTGGTTTTGTTACATTCAATTCACTTCCTATGAGCATCTGCTGTGTAGCTTTCAACCAGGTAAGTGCCTTTCCCCCCTTTTATTCCTGGTAGTTGAGACCACCAAAGGCCCTTGAAATTCACTTTCAGTCTCCCAACTTAAGAGTTGTGACAACTCTCCAACCCTCTGCCCTATCAGGGACTTTACTTTCTCCACTCCATAGACATCCTAGCAGTCTATTCTATCAATGACATCATGTTGCTTCAACCTGAGAACAAAGAAGCAACTCTAGACACTGTAGCAAGACACGTGCAAGCTGAAGGGTGGTGAACAAACTCCATCTTGGTGAAATTTTTGGAGGTCCAGGGTTTTTTAGACACTTCGAAACATGACTTCCAAGACAAAGGACAAATTTTAGAGAAAAACCATTTCCTTCTCTGTATATAACTCTTTTTCTTTTTGAAAAACAACTTCTGGCTTTGTTACAAGGCCCCAGTAGAAACTGAACCCTTGTCCATCAGCCACTAAGTTGCCTGTGACCTTGGCTGCCTGTCATGAAGTGGTATGACTTGACTTAGTAAACCAAAATTTTCTCATGCACAGCAAAGCCATATTACCATCCATCTCCTGTGATAAAGACCAGAGCAGGGGGCTGGGATTGTGGCCCAAATTCACCCGAGTGACCTCAGTTCAGTAGCCTGCGATGGACGGGGGCTACAGAGAGGATTTTTAAAAAGCAAACTAATTAATCTGAGGGCCACACAGTCTTTCTCTGCTGGAGACACTGCAGCTCTGTGACACCTGAATGTTTTGAGTATGGAAGAAAAGATGTCAACTACTCCAACATCCCTTAAGAATGAAAGGAGGTGTTTGGGTTTGGTAAAACAAAACACAACCCAACAACAACAAAATGCTCAAACTTTGGCAAGTCAACACAGGATCCAGTGGCCAAGTCCAACCATCGAAGAAACAGCTCAGAACCTTAACAACTTCTAAACAAGGAAGACCTAAGTTCAGGACAAGCCAGGCTCAGTGGTACGTGTCTATAATCTCAGGAGACTGAGATGGGAGGATCTCAAGTTCAAGGCCAGGCTGACCTTAGTGAGACCCTGTCTCAAAATCAAAAATAGAAAGGGCTGTCAATGCAGCTCAGTAGTACAGTATACCTAGGTTCAATTCCCAGTACAAAAGAAGGAGGAGGA
>NW_026000079.1:429012-455534 GCF_001458135.2 Marmota marmota marmota | reverse complement strand
GGAGGAGGGGGAGGGGGATGAGGAGGAAGAGGAGGAGGGGGAGAAGGAGGTGGTGGAGGAGGAGGAGGAGGAAGTTCAGGGCAAATTTAGCTCTCTTTATGGGGCTGGAATGGGGGAGGAAATGAACTGCTTTGTGGAAAGAAGGCAGAATACCTCTATTAGGAGAAAGCTCTTTGACTACAATGCCCTCCGACCACATCTTTGAAAGGGAGACGTTAAGTCGTAGTCATTGTGCCCTGTAGTCTGTGTGTCCCAGGCTCTGGCGCTGAGGACATATTATGCTTCTCACCAGAAACACGAGTCCTACTGTGCTGTGAAACGTGTCTGGATCTGCTCTAGAGCTCATCTGACCTCCTATCCTAAAAGCCAGATGCTAATAGTCCCTGGAGGAGAGTCCAAGAACCCGATCTTTCCAGAGATGAGGGGTCCACCTTCATTTCTGCCTTGTCAGAAAGGGCAGAGCTCGGGCTGAAGCAAGCTCATTGGCTTCCCATTCTGGATACAGGGGGTGGGGAGGCTCCAGGTGTACTGATGTCAGAGAGGGGACAGGAAGGTCACGGGGTGTGGGAAGAGCGTCGTCAACTATCTCAGATGCATGTAAACAGTGAGCATCTGAGAGCCTGTCTGTCATAGTGAGGGTGAGCAGAAACAGAAATATTTGTTTCTTCTTTTCTGTTTTGTTCCTAAAAATGGGGTACTCCTTGAAAGCAACCAGGTCCTATCAGCCATCCTGGTCTCCTCTATTTCCCATTGGTGCAAAAATCTGGGGCAGATATGACATTCTAGTAACCTTAAGATTTAAAATGTCTCCGCATTCCTGTATCTTTGTCCTCCCAGTCAGTAAAACCACCATATATTCTCTGTAGTTATAGAGTGTTCGTCAGTTAGCCATAAAGGTTATGGGATAAGTAGGTGGGGTAAGTAGGATGATTCCTTCTGATACCAAGCTGATAATCAACTAGGAACCCCACTCTATAAACCTGGGACAACACAGGAAGAGACCAGTATAGGCTGGAGCAGAGAGAACCCTCCATCAAGAAAATGGTTAGTCTTGACGGGTGGGTTGGTGCACGTCTGTAATCCCAGCGGCTCAGGAGGCTGAGGCAGGAGGACTGTGAGTTCAAAGCCAGCCTCAGAAAAAGTGAGGCACTAAGCAACTCAGTGAGACCCTAAATAAAATACAAAATAGGGCTCTGGATGTGGCTTAGTGGTCAAGTGCCCCTGAGTCCAATCCCAATCCCCCCCCCTAAAAAAAAAAAAAGAGGAAAGAAAATAATTGGTCTTGAGATAAATTGGGAAAACAGGAAAAGAAAGATGAATTTGGGGTGCTCAATAGTAACCTTTAAATCAGGGTCAACAGCCTCCCTCATGTCTACCCAGTGAGCTCCCAGATGCATGCCCAGTGATGTCTCTGGAGTCACCCACCCTGACCTTCCTGAGTTCCCAAAGTGATCTGCATTGAGATGCCACATATTCCCTAATGAGGAGATAGGGGTTTTGCCTTCCTCCACAGAAATCCATTCAAAATGATTCTAATTTCAAGTAGCAGATTCTGTGGTTTCTCCCGGATCCCCTGTCTGCAGTAAAGGACTCACTTCTTCCCGACTTCTGGGATTCTACCAGCAGATAGCCTTCAGTTATCACCCTTTTTAGGCAAGTGTCTTGGCCGCTTATCCAAAGTCACCCTCCCTTTACAGAGCAATGTCAACACTAGGCTATAAAGGCAAGGCCCCGTCACCCCACCTCAGCACACCTGGAGAGATCATCCCAGAACGCAGGCTGTGTATGGGGTTGGCTGAGATGAGACCTTCAGGATGAAAACTCAGCTTTGGTTTCTCCCCGAGAGCTTCGTCCTTTCCTTCTGACGGTTTTTGATTCTGAGATACCCTGGAAAACACGTCCTATCTGTTCACTTCCATCTCCACACCTACCTCCCTGAAAACCCAACCCACAACATCTGGTGCTCCCCCAGTGATCTCCATGTTGACACTGATGGTCAAGTCCCAGACCAACGCCCTCCCCAGGGCAGGGTGAGTGCTCAGGGTCAAGGTCCCAGGGGAGGCCACATTCTATTGGTGTGGGGAGGGCACAGGACAGGTGGGGAGAGGATGCATTTCCCAAAGAGTGAACTCAGGATCTGTGTTGTAAGAGAGAAGGACCTTGGGAAGAGCTGTGGCCATATTTTCAGGGGGCAGAATACATACCACTGTGGAAAAGTACACTTACATTCGTTCACTCAACCAGTAATTCTCAAGTGAGGGCCAAAAGTATCTTGTCAACAGATGAACAGATAAAGGAAATGCTGCATATAACACAATGGATGTTTATGGATATTATGGTTTGGATGTGAGGTGTCCCCCCAAAACGTTCATGAGATGGACAACACGGTAATGTCCACAGGTGAAATGATTAGATTATGAGAGCTGTCATCTAATCAATGGATCAATACAGTCGATGGATTAATGATTTGAAAGGACTGCTGTACTGGGTAGTAACTGGAGGCAGGCAGGGTATGTGGCTGAAGGAAGTAGGTCACAGAGGGTCTGCCTTTAGGGTTTGTGTTTGTCCCTGGCACCTTCTCTCTCTGCCTCCTGGCAGCCGTGAACTGAGCTGCTCTCCTCTGTGGCACCCTTCCACCACGATGCTCTGCCACATCTTGGGCCCAGAGCAACGGAACCAGCTGACCGTGGACTGAACCTCTGAAACCGTGAGCCAAAATCAACGTTCGCTAACACAGTGGAGTTTATTCAGCCATAAAGATAGAACCAAATCGTGTCATTGACAGGAAAATGGATAGAACTTGAGAGGCTTATGTTAAGCCCAACAAGCTAGACTCAGATAGTCAAGAGTTTCACGTTTTCTCTCATATGTGGGAGCTAGAGAGAAAAAAGGAAAAGATAAAAAAAAGGTGTGTGTGTGTGCGCGTGTGTGTGTGTGTGTGCGCGTGTGTGTGTGTGTGTGAGAGAGAGAGAGAGAGAGAGAGAGAGAGAGAGGTCTCTCAGGAAAACAGAAGGAAGACTAGGCTATACTACAGTACAAGGGATCAGGGGGAGGAGGAAGGAGAGAGGAAGGGTAAGTATTGGGGGGGTCGTTACATATGTGACTATATCACAGTCAATCCCACTTTTATGAATAATCACAATGCACCCGTTGGTAAAATTAATTAAAATGTTTAAAGCTTCTACAGTCACTTTCTGTCCATCAGTTCTCAGCAAAAGAAACAGACTCACAGGGCAATATAAACACCGAGAGATTCATCGTAGGGAGGTGGCCTTGTACGTCTGTGAGAACTGTTGAAGTCTATGGAAGACTAGTTCTTCTCAGTGTGATGGGGCAGCCAAAGCCCACAGGCAGGCAGTTGAAGGAAGGGAAGATACATGGACGCTGCAAGAATGAGTGAACCTCTGAACATGACCTGGAGCCCACATCTGTCACCTCCAGCTGACAAGCCACGATGAGCGTGTCCTGCAGAAGGTGACACCCTCCACCACTAAGCTAAACATGAAGAAGGCCAGGAGAAAGAAGGCGGGGAGTAGACTGTGGGAGCTGGAGTTGCTTCCTACCACTGCCCCACAGCAGCAAAGAGAGCTAGCTAATATGAGAATGAGCTGCTGCAGGATCTTGGGTGTCGATGACCCTCTAAGTAAGACAAGAAAGTAGCTGCTGCATCATCTCCACCTTCCAAATATTGTGCAAGATGTCTCTTGGGGTCCATGCTAACCAGGGACTATGCAGGGCAGGGAGTTCTGGGAAACACAGTTCCAGGTTAGAAAGTTGACCCAATATCTGTTTAGCACATTTCTCATCCTTGCTCCTACTCTATCCCCTAAACTGGAAACATGATATCAAAATACCATGAATTTTGTTAGACAGACTTGGGTTCATCTCCAGCTCTACCAGGTATACACCTTTAGGAAAATCATCTCATCTTGTAGAATCCCTCCATTTCCTCTTTATAACATGAGCATGTTAATTCCCTTGTGTGACTAGCACAAACAGTCTTGGGGGTTCCAGCAAGGGGCGATAGGGGGTTAGAAAACAAAGACTCACAGGTGCAGATTTTGAAGATAGGGCTGGGATCAGGTGGAGTGCTGCTCTCTGATGTAGAAGCAGATCTGAAGAGTTACTCTAGCAATCCTTATTTATACCTTTGTATAAAGGGAAGTCACAGAACTAGAAACATCTGTCCCTTTTCCACAGTGGCAATGTGCAATGTTAGGAGCTTTCTTTAAAGCTCCCGCAAGTTCATTGTTTAAAGTTACCGTTAAGCAGGCAACAGCAGAAGTCACAGAGCTGGTGAAACATTGCGGTTGTCTAGCAGGAGAGTTCCTCTATTCTCAAGATCAAGCTCAAGACTGATAAGACTCTTGCACAGAGCTTCCTCATGCAGGGCAAAAGCATCCTGTGCCCTTGCACGGGAACATTCCCAGGCACCAGGCGCGCCACAGCCATAAGGTCATCAGAGACGCCAGTCTCAGACACTGCTCTTCCATTCTCTGTCATTGCTCTCCACATTCCCATTTTGTTATTTTGTTGAATTCAAGTTGGACTTGAGCGTAAAGACATAAAATTCCCTTAATAAGCACGAGTCTCCTTCCCTCTCTCCTTCCTTCCTTCCTTCCTTCCTTCCTTCCTTCCTTCCTTCCTTCCTTCCTTCCTTCCTTCCTTCCTTCCTTCCTTCCTTCCTTCCTTCCTTCCTTCCTTTTTTCAGTGCCGGGGATGAAACCCAGAGCCTAATACATGCTAGGCAAGCACTCTGCCACTGAGCTACATCCCCAGTCTTTGTTAGTTTATTTTGAGACAGGCTCTCACTAAGTTGCCCAGACTGGCCTCAAAACTGACAGTCCTCCTGGCTCAGCCTCCTGAGCAGCTGGGATTACAGGCCTACACCAACACACCTAGCTTCCCTCTCTTTCCATGAATTACTTACTGTTCCAGAATCTAGCAAGGACTGAATAATACCTTTATCACTCAATCCACACCTGTCATCCTTCCCTCCTGAGGACTTCTCAGGACTTTGTCACATGTTGGTACACAATAGAAGAAGCATGTCCTTTCCCACTCACGGGTGCTGCCCAAGCCCTGGGTCTTCTATATGCCATCCTCGAGTCAACCAAAGAACCCTTGTAATATGCCTGTGTCGCATAGACTCCCTTCCATGTGGACTTCACAATATGGCTGGGCCTTTGCTGCCCAAAGCAACATTCAGACACCCAGTCTGTATCCCCTGGCCTTTGGTGGATGATTAGCTTTTTCGATCATTGATTCTCAACTTTGCTACACATTGGAACCATCTGAGAAGTTATAAAAGAGTGCTGATTCTAGGGTCCCATGTAAAAATCCCCTGGTGGTCTGAGGTGATGCTAAGGGATCAAGATTTTGTACTTTGGATCAACCCCCACGTGATATTAGTATTCAGCTAAAGTGAAAACCATGACTTTAGGTCTTACAGGACCCCACACACTCAGTGTCCCATGATGGAGCGTAGCCTTATTCATTATGATCAGTCTCTCTGCTGTTTATTTTCTTTGGACCTTGGAGAAGGAATGATATATATTTGATATTATAGAGCTGCCATAACAAAGTGCCACAGATGGGTGGTTAAAACAATGCCCATTTATTTTCTCATAACTCCAGAGGCTGAAAGTCCAAGATTGAGGTATTAGCACAACGGGTTTGTTTGGGGGTCTCTCTCCTTCATTTGTCTTCTCCTGTGTCTTCACGTGGTTTTTCCTTTGTGTGTGTGTGTGTGTGTGTCCTACCTTAATCCCTTCTCATCAGCACACGGGTAGGATTGGATTAGAGCCCACTCTAATAGCCTCCTTTTAACTTAATCACCTCTTTAAAGACCTGGTCTCCAAGTGCACTCACATTCCAAGGTCTAGTACTGGGAGTTAAGATTTCAACACAGGAATTTTTGGAGTATGAAAACTCAGCCCATTAGTGGTCTCTTCTATTATCTCTTCTTTGGCCAATTTAAAGTTCACTCGTGGCCACTTCACATCTAACTACAGCAGTCTGACACAGGCCTCACTCCTTCCGTCTTTGCAGGGATAGACTTGACCTGCCTCCTCGTCTTCCTAGTAGCCTTTCTCCCCAGTTCCCCGGACACTCTCAGGGCTCACTTTAGCTCTGCCGCCATGTTGCTTCTTCTTTGCATTAATTTTCCTCAGGGTCTTATTCTCCCCTCCAACCTTCCTGCTCTCAAGGATCCCGCCACTACCCCAGCTTTAACTATGGCTTCTCACCAAGTGATTCAAAAACCTGTATCTTTTTTTCTCCTGGGCTCCAGTTTAAAAAAAAAAAAAAAAACTTTATTAAGTTAAAATTAACAAATAAAACTTGTCTATATTTAAGGCACCTACCTGATGTTCTGATGTACATATAATTTGTGAGATGGCCACCACAATCAAACTAGTGAACACATTCGTCACCTCCCATGGCTACCATTTTAGTTTTTTCCATAGTCTTCCTCCTCCCTTTCCTCCTCATCTTCTTCTTCATAATTAGGACATTTAAGATCCACCCACTTGGCAAATTCCATATTGTTAACTCCAGTCACCATGCCCCATCCTGAGCTTCGGGTTTAAAAGCCTTTTCTGCTACTAGAAGTTTCTATCTGGGCATTCTGAAGTTACTTCAGCTCAACCCATCTTAAGTCAAAAACCTCTTCTTCCACAAAACTAGTTCCCCTTCTCCCTATCATAGACTTCAGCGTTCTCTCACTTCCCTTTCCTTTGCTGCCAACGACAGCATCTATCATTACTTCCCTATTCTAGAAGCTTACAATTTTCTTTCATCCCATTTCTACCCACTTTCCTACACCATTATCACTCACAGAAAGGTGTTCCCATCAGTACGGAGCCCAAATTTCTCCTTTAGTAGAGCAGAAAGCCCATCAGTGGTCTCTGGTGTCCAGAGTCCATTAACTCTGAGCCCCATGCAAACTGCCCACCTAGGCTGCCAGTCTGGGCTGCTGAGTGCCGTGGGCTTACAGGACACAGTCTCTGGTCACTGAGACAAGACCCCTCACCCTGAATTAACACATGAACATGACCATTTCCACTCTGCATGCAATAGCACACTTATATGTGTTTGGGGGTGGGAATGATTTGAAACTCTGTCTTCCAGGTGACCAGATGTCTATTCCACACCCCTTGATCATCTTGGGATCTCCTAGGCTGAGAACTTACACTCTATCACATAGAGGGCTTCAGTGAGGAAAGGCAAGAAAAATCGACCTCAAAGCACGCCTCCCTCCCCGGCCTCCTTTTTTAAACACTGAGAGCTAAAAGTAAGCAATAAAGTACTGAGTAGAGGAAAATTTGCCTTGCAAGGACACCTGATTCTCAGTTTTTAGGAAGCCCACATTAGGTTAGGCTATTCTTTTGTCTCAGGTTGACCATAATGACCAGTTCTTTTGGAATTGCCCTGAATAGACCTGCACTCTCTTGGTGCAGAGAGAGGAGAGGGAGAAGGATTCTCAAAGAGATTCTTTTCCTCATAACTCTGAAAAGTTATGAGGAAAAACTCAGAGGAACAGTAATATTTTCAGTGCCAACAGGATAGTGTTAATGTGTCTCCAAGATGTTCAGAACTGACTTGTCGAATACAAACACCTTGGAACAGCTGTTATTAAGCCTGTGTTGTAGAACATTCATGGCAATAAGGCAGAGTGAGAGAGAGGTGAGTCTGGCATAGTCTTTCACTTGGAGGGAATTTCTGAATCTGCTGGAAGATGCATATATGTAGAGTCCTCTTTGAAGAATAATTGCAATGTTATGATGGAAGTATTGTCTCTCATTCTAGAAGCTAAATTTTATTGACATTTATTATAGACTGAATGCTTGTGTTTCCCGCCCCCTAATTCCCATGTTGAAATTCTAACTCCCAAGTGATGGTATTCGGTGGGTGCTAAGAGCCTTAGCCAAGTAGGAATGACGCATGGCATTTTTGGTTGAAAGGTGACCCCAGCAAGCCATTGAGATGATAATGATTATGTTAAGATGTGCATTCAATTGGGGATTAGACCCCTGCTGTCCGCCTAGGCCTGCTACTTTGGAGCTCTCGGGACTCCCGGAGAGTTCCCATTGGTTGGGGAAGTGCGGTAGGAGGGAATTCCGGAGGAGCGATTTCCTGTTGGTGTAGTGTGTCCCAGGAGGAGCCGCGGGGCGTGGCGTTTGGCATTTTTCCCAGGAGCGTGTGTGGAGGGTGCTGGTGGAGTTCAGAAATAAAGTTTGTTCCTGCTTGAGTGGCTCATGATTTTGTGCCCAGCCAGACTGCGGCAGGTGGGGCCTCTGAGAAGGGATTAGATCATGAGGGTAGAGCCCTTGTACATAGGATTAGTGCCCTTATAAAGGAAACCCCAGAAAATGCCTTTGCCCCTTCTACTATGAGAGGACACAGCAAGAAGACCACTGTCGTCACCAAAAAGCGATCCTCACCAGACCTCAAATCTTTCAGTGCCTTGATCTTAGACTTCCCAGTCTCCAGAACTGTGAGAAATAAATACTTTTTGTTTACAAGTCACCCCATTTGTAGTAGTTTGTTATGGCAGCATGAACTGAGACAAATATATATATATATATATAAAATTACCAATAATACTTCCTTTAGTGGCTTATTATGTGACCAAACTGAATTGAGACATTTTACCAGCTTTATCACATTTAACCCTCATAACAACCCCATAAGTAAGATAAAGGTTTTTTTTTTTTTTCATTTTATAAAGTAAGAAAAAAGTAACATGCTCAAAGTTTCCTCTCCAGTTTCACTCAGGTCCGTTTCCCCCACTGGTAACCAAGTGCTCTCTATACCCTCCCCAAAAGGTGCGGAATAAGCAAGAGTTCAGTGGCTAGCATGAGGAGCAGGATGTCACCAGTCTGGATTGGAGGGAGAGAAAGCCACAGATAAACAAGACGCTGTGTTCAGAGATCTGTGAGTCATCTGGTGTAAAGACATTGGAAAGGCCTGGAGGAGACATGGAAAATGGGGACTTAACAGTAAATGGCACTGAATGCTTTGGGAAGGAGTTTTTTTGCTTTGTTGATGACAGAGAGCCACTGAAGTTTGGTGGGAATTTATGGAGATCCCACCAGTGGATGTATGTAGGAGCATGTGAAGAATAAACAGACTGATGAAGGAGTTGGGGGCAGGGAGATGCACTTGCATCTGTACCCTCCCCCAAAGGTGCTTCTGAGTCAGAGAAACCTCCCCACAATGGACCTTTCGAATTGCCAGGTGGATCTGAGGATGCTATTATCGTCATGGCAACCAGCCTCCACACTTTTTCCAAGCTTGGGCCAGTACTGCGGGTCCACCAGCCCTGGCCAAGTCATTTCACATACACTCGCGCTTCACCAGCATGGCGCACAGAAGACTTGGTGACTTGAGAGTAGCCAGGCATCTGATTCAAGTGCCAGCGCAGCTTCGGTACAGGTCAGCAAACGGTCAGTGCCATGATCTCCTTTTCATAACTAGAAAGAGCCAGAAATCCCAGCAAAATTGGCTTATATAACCTGAATTTAACCGAAGCAATGGAGCTGTCAGGTGTCTGAGGAATCCTGGGGAGAACTGGGCCCTCCAAGTTCACACATATCCTCCATGAAGGGGAAGAATCAGTTGCTTTTTCTTTATGCCAGTACCCCAAACCCCATCTTGCTATCTCACTTTTGGGGTCAGATGTTGTGCAAAGTTTTATGCTGCTTCGTGAGGATGATTCAGAGAACAGTGTGGTTTTAACATCAGACAAGGGTCAGACCAACCAACCGCATGCTCTGCAAACGGCAGCCGGAGCTGTCATGGCCCCTTCAAGCCTTTCTGTGTGCAACCCAACGGGTCACTTGTGATTCAGAAACAAACTGTCCATGTCACCCTCCGCTGGCTCTGACAGCCAGGACACACGGGTCCTCTATTATAAAACTGTCCTCTCCCATCACCTGCCATTCTCAAGGGCTCCTGCGGCCACAAGACCTATTCGCTTGGCATCCCATCAAATGAAATGACCAGGAAAGATGATACCCCATGCAGGTCATAATTACATTTTGACAGAGAAGTAACAAGAAGATTCCAGACCTGCCACTTGGTCCAGAGGGAAAGAATTTTTTTTTCATGGGATCAATATCGAAGCCAGAACGATTCTCAGAGACCGTGTTGAACAAGGGTTCACTTTTTCTTTGTGGGTAGGAAGACAAAGATAACTTCAAAAGGAGAGTGAGAGACCACAGGGCTGCTGATGTGTGTGGAGAGGGGACAAGAAAGATGTAGACAAGGCTTCTGAGTCATAGAAACCTCCCCACAATGGACCTTTCAAATTGCCAGGCGGATCTGAGGATGCTATTATTGTCATGGCGACCAGCCTGCAATAACCACCAGCCAGGACCTCTGATGGAGTCTGATCCCTTTCCTCTCTAGATGAAGAAGCCAAGGGCAGAGAGACAGACCCAAGTTTACATTGTTTGTAGGAACAAAGCCAGAACTATCTCCTGTAACCTCTAAGCTTCCTATGACATTTAGAATGCTTTCCGTTTTCTAATTAAGTACACGTGTCTTACCATCTAGGTTGCAACATCTGTAGGGACCGTTAGGTCTGTCTTCACACAATTCTCAGCCCCTGACAAACCCCCCTGAACTAGAGCAGAATGCTCAACAACTATTTGTTGACAGACCCGAGTCTGAGCTTCTTAAGAACAAGAATCCTTTTATGAAACTTACGTGAGCTCAAAGCTCATGAGTTGCCCCATTATTTATCTCCAACTCTCAGAATCATTCTGAGTCAGGGCTCACATCATTTTTGCCTCCTTGTAGATAAAGACAATGTAACCCAGAGAGGTTCAGTAAATTGCCCAGGAGCACACAGGGGCCAGAAGACTTGAAATTCTAATCCAGGCTTTGTGTTTCAGACATTCTCATATCACCAAAAAAGGCCACCTCTTCATCCATCTCTTGTACCTCAGTACTGACCCACAGACAGCTCTCAGGACATATTTGTGAAAAACAAATAGCTTGCCATCAGAGAAGAACCCAAGTGTATTACTCTTCCAAAAGCAGGAAATCCCAGCTCTGACAAGGCACCTGGACCCCCTCTGACGGAGAGGGTGGGCTGATGTGGCTCTTTCTTAGTCTGGCTGGGTCCTCCTCCTCCAGAGCGCTTTCTCAGCAAGCCCAGATGGTCTGTTAGGAAAGAGCGCCCTCTGCTGATGCACATAAGGTCCTGCTGTCTGAATCGCAGGTGTAAATGGGGAGGGACGGAGCCTGCTGTATGCAGTGGGGGCGGCTAGAAAACCAGCCACTCTCAGCGGAAGCCACCTGGAAACTCTATATCGCTCCTGTTACTGCATCCAAATTCATCTGGAAGCCGAACCAGATGGAGACCTGGGGCTATGAGTGAGAAGCATCCTCTACCCTCTGGCCAGTAGCCCATCTGCTCCTGACTAAGGTGCCCCCTTGACCATCCTCTGCCCTCTTCCTCTTCCTTCTTCAGCCTAGGATCCCTGGTGAAGGGTCCTACATGAATCAAGTCACCCATTTATCTATAAGATCATTGTTTCCTGATCTGTGATCTGTCTGATCCTTTCTTCCAGTCTATTTTTCCTCCCAGTACCTCTCCATTCCTACGTTCTGTCCGTCAAGGTCCTGTTCTCTTTTCTTGCTGTCACAGTGGTCAAAACTCAGACTGAGGTGATCCCAGGGTCCCCCTAGCCCAGTGTCCATACCCCACTGGAGCTGCCAGTGAGTGATGATGACCATGGCTTCCTTGGGCTCAAATTCCAGAACCAGACCCGAGAGGGGGGAGATGTGTGGGGGAGGCACATGGGGTGACACTGGAGGGGTCCCCTCACTCCCTTGACCCTACTGAGATTCTTAGGTCAATAATAATGACAGTAAGTGGTATTGATGTCACTCACTCATCTGAGCTGATTTCCCTCTCATACATTTTTGTCAAAGTGGGATTAAAAAGGGGGTAGAAGGGGCTGGGGTTGTGGCTCAGTGGTAGAGCACTTGCCTCCCAAGCATGAGGCACTGGGTTCGATCCTCAGCATCACATGAAGATACATAAATAAAAATAAAGAGATTTTTTTTAAAAAGGGAGTAGAGGGGCAGTGGTAAAGGAAGAAAAAGACTGACAAATACAGTTGGGCGTGGTGGTGCACGTCTGTCATTCCAGTGACTCTGGAGGCTGAGGCAGGAGGATCACAAGTTTGAGGCCAGCCTGGGCAACTTGGCAAGACTCTGTCTCAAAATTTAAAAATAAATAAATAAAGGGGCTTAGATGTAGCTCTGTAATAAAGTACCCCTAGGTCCAATCCCCCATTCAAAATAAAATGGACAATCATGGACAAGAATCTCCCCAGGAGCCATGGTCCAGACACAGCCTAATTCTGAACCTGCTTGCCAGAGCAGGTGAGGAGGGGTCAATTGCACAATGGCATGACCTTCCCTGAGAAGCCATTGGGCATGTGATCCCTGACATTCCAGTCCTGACCATCGGCATTAGGGGACTGAAAGAAGGAAAATACAATGTCTCCATGATGAAGAAGGCAGAAGTAATAGACAGAGAGCGCATGTGCTCCCTAAATCTATCAATCTCAATCCTTCTCCCGCATCCCCATCCCTGGGAGAGTGTCACCTGTGACCTCTACTTGCTCTGCCCATCGTGATGATGCTCCCTTCCTAATGTCCATGCTCATGGATATCAAGGGGATAGACCAGAGACTGGGCTCTGGTGACTCTCCTCCAGGACTCCAAGATCCAAGACTGCTTTTCATATTCCATTTCTAAGCAGCAAACCGATGAAGCTTGTTCAAGGAAGCATCTTTCCCTTTCCCACTGCATCCCCAACGCTGGATCACAAAGGCTCACTGTGTTTATCAGCATTCTTAGTTTCAGTATTAGTTCTTCCATGTACGACTGCAGGTAAATCGAGGGCAGAAGCTTCATCTTCTCTGCTACGTCATCTGTAACTAGCACGTGGTTTGCCTCATTGTAGCTACTCAGTAATTATTGGTGCAAGAAATAAAATGCTCAAAAAATAAGTGGGCCTTTTGACTTGCCTCTGACCTCCACTGGGAGCCCATTCTAATCACACACCACGTTACCTGAAGTTGAATGCAATTGTCCCTAAAGACAACTTGCTCGAAGTTGCGCCCTAGGTTCTGCCAAAAAGATGCTAAAGATGAAATTAAATCTGCAAGAGATTTTGTGGTACTGGGAATTGAACCCAGGGAGCTCTACCACTGAGCTGGACTCTCAACCCATTGTGTTTTTTAGTTTGAAACAGTCTTATTAAATTGCCAAGGCTAGCCTTGAACTTGTGATCCTCCTGCCTCAGCCTCCTGAGTAGCTGGGATTATAGGCATGAGCCCCCAAGCCTGATTGCTGCAAGATTTTTCCAGCCCAATAGGAAGCTCCAATACAGATTGCTCATTCAGGGGCCCCCTTTTGAGGGAATGGCCATGCTGAAGGTACCCCTGCTGCCTTGCTGTGCTCAGTGGTCAAGGCTACCCAAGGAGGGTTTAGTTTGGGTTTAAGTATTGCAGTAGATCCTGACAGTGCTGCTACTAGAGGCTCTTGGCTAAGTACGCGTTTGCCCATAGCTGGATGAAAATAAGTAGGTCCACTCAATGGAGACCCCAGCCGCTGCATTTGGGCAAAGCTGAATGGGCCACCTTGAGCAAACTGTCTCCAGGGGGGATGATGTTGGACTTCAGGTGATGTGGTGGGTCTGCTTAGATGAGCCCCTATAGCAGCCCAGAGCCCAGCCAAAGGTTGAACTTAACTTTTTTTTTGAGCAAACACTTCATTTCTTGTACCAACAAGCTTATGAATGCACACAAGCCCTCTTCCATTCTGGCTAAAATGCTGTTGTATCGACACCATTCCTGGCAAGGTCTCTGTGCTGAACCCACCAGTCCCACAGAAATGTCCTCCACTGGAGGACGATGACAGAGAGAAAAAGAGCAGCCTACTGCTGGTGATCCTTCCCAACAGAACCTCAGGTGAGACAAGGTCACGGAAAAAGAGGCAGCCCTGGACCTAGCAACTTGTGCTTTATACTTGTCCCCACCCTGCATGGTTCATAAGCCATTTCTCATTATAGGCCTGAGTGATCTTCCCTGGAAACGAATGATAATTTTATGGCAGATTGATTAAAGCTTCCGAATTTCATAGCTAGACTTATGGATTAAAATAATATCTGACCAGCGGTTCCTAGCCTGATCTCTTACAGCTTCTCACTAAATACCTATAAAGCTTCGGGGTGGGGGAAGGGAGAATAATATCTAATAATGACACTAAAAATGATCACCCAAGCTGGGTAGGTGGTGCACCCTGTAATCTCAGCGACTGCCAATCAGAGGCCAGCCAGGGCAACTTAGACTTCATCCCAAAATAAATAATAAAAAAGATAGGAGGTGTAGTTCAGTGGTAGAGTGCCTCTTGGCTCAATTTCCAGCATCAATCAATCAATCAATACAAAAAGTAATCAACCTATTGTCAGAAAGCAAAAAGAATTTCCATGTAAGTTTATAAATTGAACTGGAGGGTGGGGGTGGGGGGACAGAGCAGGAAGACATCTTGGTTAAGTTGAGAAAAACAAAGCAGGTAACATCTAAAAATAAATAGAAAAGTCATTTTCCCACCCCACCCCACCCCATCAGATTCCCCACACCCAGTTCAGAAATCTCACATCTCTACCAGGTACCTGCACATGACTTCTGCACACAGGTGCCACTTGGGAAATGAGAAGGGTACCCTCCCCACACCCAAATCATCAGTCGATTCACCAAAAGAGCTCTCGTGAAGGCTGACTTTAGATTTCTCTGTCCTTAATTTTCAATGGAAATATCTAGACAGTGTTAAGGGAAAACAGTGATCTCCCGAGACTGTGTGTTCAGCCTAACTGTTCTGTTCACATGGGACCAAATGATAAAAACAAATATCCAGAATGAAGGGGTTCAGAACATGCATATGCATCATGTGTGGGCTCGCCTTGAAACAGATCACTTGAAGCTATTCTCCAATCCATAAAGAAAGAAACCAAAATTAAAAATTACAGAATGGAGATGCAGTCCTATGGAAAACTGATAGATGCTCCCTTACTTAGATTAGACTCAGAACCAGGAGAAGCGATTGAACATGTGCCCCCAGGTGCTCCACCAGCCTGAGGTGAGAGTCAGACCCTTGGATTGGCCAAGACTGTCTGCTTTCTCCTACAGATTCTATTTTGCTTTTGCTTTCCGCCCCAACAAACCCATCTCCCTCCCCAACTGCCCTGAAGAAATAGAAAATGCAGTTTGCAGATAATCTCTTGCCAAATTGATAAAAGACTACATAAAACATCGAGTCTGTTCTATTCCAACTTTGATGGGCAAAGCCAAACAATTTGTATGGCTGGGACATCGAACTGAGATAATAATTAATCTAAAAACCTTTATTTTTTTTCCTGCTCCTTTTTCCATCTCTCAAAAGCACAAATACACAAAAGAGCATAATGACCGTTTTCATTGCCAAAGAATAATATTAATGACTTTCCACATCTTGAAACCCAATCAGGAGAGCCTGAGTCATTTTTTTTTAATTAAACAAGCTCATAAACCACCAGGTGGAAAATACACGTCACCCCCAAAAACCTTTACGTAAAATCTACCAACAAGATTCTATGAATGTTCCTTTGTTAGCTATGATTAAAATTCAGGACACATGGTATAAGATTATGCAACCATGCCATTTTTTTTTTGAGGTTTTATGAAAATAGAATAAAATGTAAACTAGAATTTTTTTTCTTGGTTTGGGATTTCAGGATGCTACTCTGGCTTTCTTTGTGTTTTGCTCTATATTTATGTGTATTTCATGAGCTTGACTAGTTGTTGTGTGTGTGTGTGTGTGTGAGAGAGAGAGAGAGAGAGAGAGAGAGAGAGATCATGTACTACTTTCTGTTTGTTACCTGATCACAATTAAATTTAAATCTGTGCAGTAAGTGGACTGGTAAGAAATACATTAAAATATTATTTTGATGCTTTTCAACGGGGGGGCCAAGGATGCTGTTTCCCCTCCCCCCTGCTTTTCAGTATTTTCTGAATTTCTATAATTAGCATTTATTCTCTCTCTCTCTCTCTCTCTCTCTCTCTCTTTCCTTGGGGTGCTGGGGGTGGAGCCCAGGGCCTCCTGCCTGCCAGGTAAGCAGCCTCCCACCGAGCCACACTCCAGTGCCTGTTTTGCTGGGTGTTACTTTTCTCTGTGTCTGCATCCTCACAGATTCACAGGTCATTTCCCCACCTGGGTGCTCAAGATGAACTTCCGGGGGGAGAGGACACCTTAGCCAAGTCTTGAAGTGTGAGTTGAGTTCCCTGGGCAAAGGTGGCACCACAGAGAACTTTGAATTCAGGGGATTGGCATGAGATTTAAGACCAGAGACTTGGTGCTGGGGAAGGCTGCACACAGCTGTAATCCCAGAGATTCAGGAGGATGAGACCAGGGGAATTGCAAGTTCAAGGTCAACCTGGGCAACTTAGTGAGACCTTGTCTCAAAAGAAAACACAAAAAGGACTGGTAAAGTGGCTCAGTGGGAGAGCACCCATGGGTTCAAACCCCAGTACCTAAAGAGAGAGAGAGAGAGAGAGAGAGAGAGAGAGAGAGAGAGCGCTGAATATTTTAAAGGAGACACTAAGGAACCTTCCTAAGAACCCAGAAATAGAAGACCAATGCCAGAGTTCGGGATGCTCAAAAATCATTACTTGAGAGTTTTTCTGATTCTTTTACAATAGGATTTGGAGGAGTATCTGATGAGAGTGTCTGCCGAGTGGGCTGAGAAAGATGTGAGATGAGGGAGGATGCGCGACAGTCAGGGGAACCTTGCTTTACTAGTCAGACTCCATTCTGGAAAGCAATGAGAAATTGTATTCCCTGGAATTCCTAAGTGTGCTGATGGTGGTGAAAAAAAGTTGCAATAAACCAGACCCAGTGGTGCACACCTGTAATCCCAGTGACTCAGGAGGCTGAGGCAGGAGGATCACAAGTTTGAGGCCAGCCTCAGCAACTTAGGGAGGCCCTGTCTTAAAATCATATATATATAAAGGGCTGGGGATGTAGCTCAGGGGCAGAGCACCCAGGTTCAATCCCTAATACCAAGAGAGAAAGTGGAGGAGGGAGAGGGAGAAGAGGAGGAGCAGGAGGAGGAGGAGGAGGAGGAGAAGAAAAAGTTGCAATGCTGTTTGTGAGCAGAGAAGGCAGACTATACGTGTGTGTGTGTGTGTGTGTGTGTGTGTGTGTGTGTGTGTGTGCGAGAGAGAGAGAGAGAGAGAGAGAGAGAGAGAGAGATCAGCAAGAAGGAGCCCCCACAGGAGGGAGACTCCAGAAGGGCAGGAGAGCCCAGTGAACTGGGGGGAAGGAGAGTTGGTAAAAATAGAGACGGTTCAGGAGAGTTCAGGGTTGATTCTCAACTCTCCTCCCAGCCAAGGAGAGACGAAAGGTAAGAGGAGCTCCAAACTGCACAGGGAGGACAGGTGCCTCCTAGTTAAACATTTGAAACATTTTCAATGGCAGTTTGTTCCACAATATTACTATTCTTCTTTAAATGTAACCTGGCCCACAGATTAGCTCAAATAGTCCTGATCTGCTCGTGTTTCTGCGTGGCTCTCTTCTCCCTCGCGCCCCAAGGATTTACAGTCTGGGCCACAAGCCCTTGGTAGGGTGACGTGAGCACTCCAGGTGTGGTGAGCTGTGAAGAGGAACTCAGGGACCAGGATGCTGTGGGAAGCCAGCCCAGGTGACAGGTTACAGCGCAGTCAACCGGCCGAGCTGTGACTGTGTGCACAACTGTTCCTGGGCCGGCCGACATTCTGTAGGGTCGGTTAGCATGCCTTGGGCCTCACAAACCATTTTTTGAGCACCTGCTAAATGTCAGACCTTGGGTGCTCAATTCCATATGTCGCATTCAGGCCTCAGATCAAGGGGCCCCGGCATGGTTAGGAGGCCACCAGGTGCTACCCTAGAGGAGTTCCTGTTGAAAAGGAAGGTTGGCAGTGTCACCAGCACCTGAGAATCCCTTCCAGGAACTCACATATCCCAGACTAAAATAGAGGGGTCTGAAAAACTGTCCTGGGGAAAAGGTCTAATTTTATGATGTTTTGCTTACTTAAAACTAATGAATATAACCAAACAAGAAATAAGATGGAAGAATGTTCAGGGTAATGTTGTCCATAACTGAGAACTGGCAGCAGTTCAATGTCCACTGATGGGGCACTTGTTAAGTATATTACTGTATATATATATATATATATATATATATATATATATATATATATATATATATATATATATATATACTTACTGATATATTTAATAGAACCATAAACTGCTTCTAAAGATTTGTGCTGCTTGGGGTCCCAGCTAAGGGACATAGACATATTCAACTTCCCCCACCCTTTCTTAAGGCATCTGATAACAATAAGAAACTACAAACCTTAAAGAGGGGGTTGGGGCTGTAGCTTCAGGTAGAGCGCTTGCCCGACAGGTTGGAGGCCCTGGGTCCATCCCCAACTCTTAAAAAAAAAAAAAAGTTAAAGAAGAATTATTTTTTGCTGTTGTAGGCAGTTCTAAAAGCTCTGGATTGTGACATGGTCACTCACACAAGAGCAAACAGGAGAAATGCATGAGGACAAATAAGATACATTTTTTAAAAAAGAGGCAGAGATAGACCTCAATGTAATGACAAAGCAATATGCACAAGATATAGACTTTTTGCTTAGCAAGAAAAGCAAATGGTACAGCCATATGTGTGGAATGATCCCATCTGCTTAATAAAATTATATGTACTGACTGCCTTTAAACTTCAGCTAACGCCCTAAAGGTGAAAACAGTAGGTGGTAAATATCCCTGCCTTTTTTTCAGTCCTGGGGATTGAACCCAGGGGTATCTACAACTGAGCTACACCCCCAGTGCTTGTTATTTTGACACAGGTCTTGCTAAATTGCCCAGGCTAGCTCGACCTTGTGATCAGCCTCCCAGGTCACTGGATTGCACACCTACGCCACTGTGCCCAGCTAAGGGTGGCTTGGGTTTTTTCTTTGACTTTGTTTCTATGCAGTGCTGGGGATTGAACCCTCGCGCATGCTAAGAAAGCATTCTACCAGTGACCTACATGCCCAGTCAATATCCCTCCATTCTTTTCTTTTTTTTTTTTTTGGAGGTGGGGGGAGTAAGTTACTGGAAATATAGCCCAAGGGCAATTTACCACTGAGCTACATCCCCAGCCCCTTTTATTTTATATTTTGAGGCAGGGTCCCAGCAAGTTGCTTAGGGCCTCACTAAGTTGCTGAAGCTGGCCTTGAATTTACAACCCTCCTGCCTCAACCTCCGGAGCAGCTAGGATTACAGGCACACGCCCCTGTACCCTGCAATCCCTCTGTTCTTAAGGGAAGTGCCAAACACCACTTACTGAATTTTTGAAAAGATGGGAAAACCTATCCTACAGGCCTCCCCAGTTCCAATCACAACTCTATAGAGGAAACTACGAATTTAAAGGGAAGCTTAGGTGACTCGTATGAGTAGAGTCCTGGGATGCTTTTCCTCCCAGGGAAGCAAGAATAATAGTGGATTTCCCCCTTAACCCAAGGCCACAGAGGAAAATCCCCAAAGAGATAACCCACAAAAGTTGGAAGCACCTGTAGGAGGGGGAGGCTGGCTCCTTATTCTAACTGCCCCGTTGCTGAACTGCAGAAACTCACAGTTTACTCCATGCACCCCAACACAACACAGAGAGTTCTAAACTGATAACTGCTGTTGTTTGCAGGTGGCTGGAGCCGGATATGGGGAAGCGCAAGAAGAATGGTGCTCAGCAGCTGGGGAGGCTGCACATCTCCCATTGGGTAGGGCAAGGATGTCTGAATTTCCTGCAAGTCCAGGGGGTGCTGTGGAAGGTGACCATTCTAGGGCTCTTCTGCCTGCTGGGGGAAGGGACCCCACCGGTAAGAAGCTGTAGATTGAACCTTTACACACAGGACTGGAGTGAGGGTCACAAGCGGTCACCCTGTAAGAAATAGCAGGAAGGAGACGCTCTGCGACAGACCTCCTAATAACTCACTGCCATACTAGAGGGTGTGCAGGTCAACCACCCGAGCCAAGAGAGAACTACAAAGAGAAGCCACTAAATGAAAAGAACTTGATCCATCTTCCTCTGCCCCTGGGGAAGGAGACAGAAGGGGAATGAGTGATCTGTTTCCCACAGCAGGTTTCTGAGCCACAGGTCAGGCCTAAGATTGGGGGATGAGAAGAGCTTTGAACTGGATGTGAGATTTAAGTTTTAAATTGAACTGGACTGAACTATTTTTTCAGTGTCTGGAAGTGACCAGAAAGCTATTGTGTCTGCTTAAGCCAGTCTTCAGGGGCAAGTCAGGGGGATTCTATAGAACAGGATGAAGACAGTGCAGAAATGAAAGAAAAATGAAGCCGTTTCTTGTTTCAAGTTCAGCCCATTCAATAAGCCAGCGTGCATGTGTGCGTGTGTGTGTGTGTGTGTGTGTGTGTGTGTGTGTGTAAAATAGCTACTTTTCTATATCTACAAAAGAGTTCTAGAGAGACACAAAAGAAGAGTGGATATCTGCCCCTGGAAGGGATCAGTGGAAAGACACTCTTGGTTTTCATCTTTTGTCATTCTACATGATCTAAATGCTTCACAAGTCTGTGTTACTGTCATGATTTAAAGAATTAATTCTCCAGTCAGGTGCCACGGCACACATCTGGGCCCAGTGACTCAGAAGGCTGAGGCAAAAGGATCGCAAGTTTGGGGTCAGCCTGGGCAATGTAGGGGGACTCTATATCAAAATTAAAAAAAAAAAGACAAAGACCTGGGTTGGTAAAGTACCCCTGGGTTCAACCTTCAGTACCAGACAACCACAAAAAGGAACTAATTTTCTAAAAATGTGAGTGTTGACCACATGCCAAGCCGGAGTCCTGCAGTCTTCCCTCGGCTAGTGTAGTCGGTTTTAGAAACAGAAGGATTTGTTCAGCTATGTGCTAATAAACCCCTGGTTGCGGGGTGAACGAAGGTCTTCATTCTCAGTGTTTGCAGATTTCCATGGTAATAGTATTCCACCGCAATTGGTCCTTCCTCCCTCCCTCCCTCCTTTCTCCCTTCCTCTTCCTTTAGTACTGGTGATCGAACCCAAGGGTGCTCGGCCACTGAGCCCCAGCCCCAGCGCCCCCAGTCCCTTTGTTATCATCATTAAAATTTGAAACAAGGTCTCGAAAAGTCACTCCATCTGGCCCCAAATTCGTGGTCCTCCCCTCTTATTCTCCTGGAGTAGCTGGGATTTCAGGTCGACACCCCTGCACCCGGGTCACCAAGACTGGTTTCCAGCTACTCACAATCTAACAGCTAGCTCACAAAATACTGGATACTTAACCGTTTAACAACCATCTTGCCAAATTCCTCAGTATTTAACCATCACCTTCCAGGGACTCCTCCGGCACAGCAGGAAAGCATGTTGGGGGGGGGGGGCGGTGGCCCCTGTCCTTTCTCTGGCGAGCCATCTCCAGGCTCTGTGAATGACCAGCTGACTGACAGGCCAGCCTCCGCCTAGGATTAATAAAGGGTCACCAGTTTCGAGAGCAGAATGTCACGGCATGGCGGCATTCCAGCAGGCTAGCATCCTCACCCCAACAAGCTGCTTATTTGGGCCCAGTGGGAGGGTCTGGGGGGGTTGGGAGGACAAAAACAGGCAGCCAGCCATGTATGTTGGAGAGAGGCAGAGAAGCCGTGGAGAACCAAACCTCAGACCTCGGTGACCTCCCAGAGCAAGGAGAAAGAAAATGTGGGCAGGTTACAAAGTCGAATGTTCTGCATCAGCACAGTCTAGTAACGATGGGAACCATTACAACCGCCACAGGTTACCGACTGTGGGATGGTTTGTACCGAAACGCTTTATATGGAGCCTCTGATTTCCTCCTCAAAGTAATCAGACAAGGGAAGCCCTTCCTTATTTCTAATTTGGATTAGAATCTGGGACTCAGGCCAAACGAGAAGACCATCTAGCTAGCTACTGGTTAAACCAAGATTCAACCTGATATTGGATTCCAGAAAGCTAGATTTACTCACTGTTTTATTAAATTCATTGTTTTAATAAATCCCAGATTAGTATGAAGCAAAATCTTCAAGAGTAAACTGAAATCCATCACTGCCTTCTGACCTGAATGCCAGGTCCGATTGTCCCCTTCCTGTCCCCATTCAGGAGAGGAATATTTGACCTGGCTCTCAGGGCTACGTGGGTAGCATAGAGTAAAGGAGTTTTCAAATTTAGCTATATGAGCTTTGGACATATCACTTTATCTCTCTTAGTCTTGGTTTCTCACTTACAAAAATAGAAAATTCAGTCAAGTGTTCTCTAAGAATGACAGACTAATATATCTACAGATAGACCCGTTCTCTTTATCTGTGCAAATATCTAGGAAAAAGCCCAGGGAACGAGAACTTTTTCTATGTAGACATCATCCCACAAATACGTATTGCTGTGTGCCAGGCACTATTCGGAAAGGTGTTGGGGACATAGTTATTTCATACAAAAAGTTTGGTTCTTCAGCTGGGCGCAGAGGTGCATGCCTGTAATCCCAGCAGCTTGGGAGGCCAAGACAGGAGGATCATGAGTTCAAAGCCAGCCTCAGCAATGGTGAGATGCTAAGCAACTCAGTGAGACCCTGTCTCTAAATAAAATACAAAATAGGGCTGGGGGTGTGGCTCAGTGGTCGAGTGCCCCTGAGTTCGATTCCCAGTACCACCCCCGACCCCCCCCAAAAAAATGTTGGGTTCTTCAAAAACCAGGAAATGAAGAATCGGTGGAGGAAGTCAGCAATCTCACACGTTTGTTGAGTACCTACCATGTGCCAGGTATTGCACAAAGTCTAGAAGAATCACTCTAAACTTGGGCTGCTTCAATAAAGGGCAGGCCATGGAATCAGACTGGCCTGGGTTAGAAACTCAGCTCTGCTCCTGGGTAATGCTGGGCTGGTGAGCTGGTCATCTCTGAACTGTCTCCCAGGATGACCAAGACAAAGCCTATGCAGAGAACCTAGCGCAGTCTCAGATCAAATCAACCCTCAATGATGGTAGCTGTGCGTCACGTGAAGAAGGCAATGGCCCGCTTTACACAGACCCTGCAGGCACAGGTGTTCAGGGATGAACCTGTGCGGCCACTTCAATGGGCGCCTATGAGGCAGCCTGGGAATGTCACTTACGGGACTTGGCAACAGCCATATTCTGCCCAGGCCTGAGCACCGGAATGTTCCGCCCTGGGGAGGAGGAAAGAAAAGGTCATCACTGCCAGGCTTCCTGGAGCTCCACAGGGAAGATACCCATTCGGAGTCCCTGATGCTCCAGCCAACTCAACAGCCAGGGCATCTGCCCTAGGTACACCTTTGAACTTGGAGGACAAGTTTTTTGTTTGTATATTATTTTATTTTTTATGTATTTTTTATTTATTTATTTTTTATACCAGAGATTGAACTCAGGGGCACTTGACCCTAGAGTCACATCACCAGCCCTATTTTGTTTTTTATTTAGAGAAAAGGTCTCACTGAGTTGCTTAGTGCCTTGTTGTTGGTTGTTTTTTGTTTTTTGTTTGTTTTTTTTTTTGGCTGAGGCTGGCTTTGAACTCACAATCCTCCTGCCTCAGCCTCCCAAGCGGCTGGGATGACAGGCATGCACCACCGAACCCGACTTGTTTGTTTATTTTTGTTTTTTGTTTTGGTACTGGGGAATGGAACCCAGAAGCACCCTACCACCAACATACATCCTCAGCCCTTTTTATTTTGGGTTGAAACAGAGTCTCACTAAGTTGTCCAGGGAGGCACAGAACTCGCAATCCTCCTGCCTCAACTTTCAGAGCCACTGAGATTACAGGCAGGTGCCACCACAGCTAGCTAATCACCCTATTTAGACATACCCGTGGTTCACAGATGAAAATTCTAAGACTGAAGGAAGAAAAGGATTTGCCTAAAATAACACAGGTGTTAACCAAACCCAAGGTGGATCGTCGTCCAGACTCCTGACTCTCAATTCAAGGCCCTTAAGTTACATTGCAGATCCACACAAATGTGTTGTCCTTCCTAGGACACAAAATTACCAGCCTCTGGTGGAAGGATGTGACTCCATGTGTCTCCTAATTACTACCTGCCTCATTCTGTGTTGGAGACATCACTCCTGCCACGCTGGTGCACTCACAGGGTGGAGGCAAAGCCTGTATCTGCAAAGAGCAAAGTTGAAGGAGCAAGACCAACCTCAGTTTCCAACCAACAGCTGGAGCAGACTCAGAGCCTTCAGTCAGGGGGTGTTGTGGGGCCGGGTGATGAGCACCTACCAGGAAAATTAATGTGAGTGTAGCTTGAAAGTCACGGAAAACGAAGAGACAATGAGTCCAGCCCCTGGTTTTCATGGTTTCAGGCTCAACTAACACTTATTGGAAGCTGACTATGAGTAGAATACTGAGGCCAGGGGGTTCACGTTTGTAACATCATCATTTCACTTTCAAAATAGTCCTATGAGCTAGGTGCAGTTGCATTACACCCACATTTTAGACTAAAAAAAAAAAAACCTACCTGAAAACACAGTTTGGTAACTACAGAGTCAAAAGGCTCTCGTCTTTGGGTTTTTGTTGTTGTTGTTTTGTTTTGTTTTGTTTTGTTTTGTTTTTTTGGTATCAGTGATTGAACCCTCTGGGCCACATCCTCAGCCCTTTTTATTTTTTATTTTATTTTTATTTTTTATTTTTATTTAGAGACAGGGTTTTGCTGAGTGGCTGAGGCTGGCTTTGAACTTGCCATCCTCCTGCCTCAGCCTCCCAGCAGCTGGGATGACAGGCGGCTGGCCTTTTATCTTGTCTCCATATGCTGTTTTTGTGTTTCCTTCTGTG
Source organism: Marmota marmota marmota (assembly GCF_001458135.2). Lineage (NCBI taxonomy): Eukaryota > Metazoa > Chordata > Mammalia > Rodentia > Sciuridae > Marmota > Marmota marmota. Next base: position 430,635 of record NW_026000079.1, on the reverse strand, counting down.
TGATTTCCCCTTCCTTTCCACTTGCTCTCCCTGCCCACTTCTCCTTTCTGGCCCCTTTCCCCAGCTCCCATTTACCATCTGCTTCTCTTTGCCACTAGCCTTGGCAACGCAGGAGGGAGGGCAGAAACCAGCTGCTGGGTATGGCTCTGCCGTGCTGTGTGACTCTTGGCCAGATAAGCCAGACTCTGGGCAACCTCACCAAGAGGCGCTAAAGCCCGGGGTTTGTGTGGAAAGAAGAGCGTGGAATCTCTTTTCAGCGCTGACATCTGTATTTCACACTCTCTGTGAGATAAGCCGGTGCATTTTAATGCCCTTGAAGTACATTCCAGGCTCAGCAGCCTTGCCCCCTACATATTATGTCATCCATCTGCACTAATCTGTGGATTGATAAACCTCTCGAGCCTCAGTTTCCTTATGGGTCACACGAGGTGGGATGGCTCACTATGGGAGGGGCCCCGACAGCACCCAACCCACGAGATGGTCCACTTGCCCGGGAATGCAGAGGGGTGTTATTCCTGGTAGCCCCCTCTACAGCTTTCCAGACTCTGCTCACTTCTGCCAGACACGGGGGAGGTCCTAAGTGCTCCTGTTGGGGTCCACACCGAGGGACGCCATGCCCACTGCTGCAGAGCTGCGGCTCTCTGGCCTAGAGTCCGAGGGTCAGGAGGGCACCCCGCTCATGGGGACCAAGCCCCTTTCCCCTTTTGGAATCAGTTTTCCCCTCTATCCCAAAGAGTGGCTCTTTTCGCCTGCTTTCTTCCTTTCTCCCCACCCGTCTCTGGTCTGGGACCTATCCTATTAGTGACCTAATTGCAGGAGAAAGGGGAAGGGGTTGGAGCTAGGAGGGAGGGGTAGATGGCTTAAGGGAGTTAGAAACAGCGGGCGCGGCGGGAGGCTCTGCCAGCAGGTGGCAGTACTGCGCCGCCGGCCGCCGCAAGACTGAGCGGAGGGGCGGAGCCCTGAGTGCAGAGGGAACCCTGTGGGAACCCCTGTGGGAACCCCTCAAAAAGCTGGGCCAGGGGCGCGCAGCCTCAGGAGCAGCAGGTAGACTGCTGGATGCGGGGGCTAGACTAGGAGTTCATTCCCAGGATGCAGTCCTTAGGATCTTTGCACAGCCTGTGGGGTCCAGTCCTAATGTCAAACCTTGACACCTACTATTTGGGTGACTTTGAAACAAGGCAGTCCATGTCTCTGTGCCTCCATTTCCTCACCTGTAAAAGGAAGTTGTCTAATCAGCTCAGGCTGCCCTAACAGAGCCCCACGAACCAGGTGTCTTAAACCACGTTTATTCCTCACAGTTCTGCAGGGTGGGAATCTGAGACCAGGGCGCCAAGCATGGCTGGTGTCTGGGGAGACCTCTTTCTGGCTTTCAAGTGGCCACCTTCTTGCTGTGTCCTCACATAGGCTTGACCTATGTGTGCAAGAGGAGGAAAAAAAGGGAGAAAGAGAAAGAGAGAGAGAGAGAGACCTTCCCCTGATTTCCACATCACCCCTTCCTTCCTCTTGTATGGACACCAGTCCTGTAAGATTAAGGGTCCATCCTTATAACCTCATTCATGTTATTCAGTTTTCTGTCACTGTAAAAAAAAAATATATATATATATATATATATATATATATATC
>NW_026000079.1:427958-428762 GCF_001458135.2 Marmota marmota marmota | reverse complement strand
ATATATATATATATATATATATATATATATATATATATACCTGATCCAGGTGCAGTGGTGGCACAATTCTGTAATCCCAGAAAATTGGGAGGCTGAGTCAGGAGGATGGCAAGTTTGAGGCCAGTCTGGGAAACTTAGCCAGACCATCTCAAAAAAAAAAAAAAGACTGGGAATCTCAAAAAACCAGGGGCCTAATGTTTTCTCTGATAAGTGGATGTTAATCCATATGGGGGGAGGGGGCATGGGATGAGTGGAGGAACTTTGGATGGGGCAAAGGGGAGGAGGGAGGGGGGAAAGTGGTAGGAAAGACAGTGGAATGGGACAGACATCATGACCCTAGGTATGCGTATGATTGCACAAACGGTGTGACTACGTCATACACAACCAAAGAAGTGGAAAATTATCCATTTGTTTACAATGAATTGAAGAGTTTTGTACTGTCATGTATATCTGATTAGAACTAATAAATATATTTTTAAAAATTCATCAGAAAAAAAAGAGGCTAGGAATATAATAGCTTAGTATTAAGTTCCCCTGGGTTCAATCCCAGTATTCTCCTACAAACACACACACACACACACACACACAAATGAGTATTTAACTTAGAGTAAAGGGGGCCAGGTGGACGAAGCGACACATGCCTGTAATACCAGCAGCTCGGGAGGCTGAGGCAAAAGGATCGTGGGTTCAAAGCCAGCCTCAGCAATTTAGCAAGGCCCTAAGCAACTTAGCGAGACCCTGTCTCTAAATAAAATATGAAAAGGGCCAGGATGTGGCTCAGTAGTTAAGCACCCCTGGGTTTAA
>NW_026000079.1:414458-426531 GCF_001458135.2 Marmota marmota marmota | reverse complement strand
TTTTTTATTTGTTTTAATTAGTTACACATGACGGTACAATGATCTTGACATTTCATACATTCGAATCAGATGGGGTACAATTTCTCATTTTTCTGAGTGTACAGGTTGCAGAATCACTTGGGGGGCCAAATCTTTACTGTGAGCCTTTGGGGAACATTCCAGATCCAAACTATAAATATCACATAAACTTAATTACTTCCTTAAAGACCCTGTCTTCCAACAAAGTCCGCCCTCCATATCTGAGGGTTCTGCACCCCAAATTCGATCATGGATTGAAATCGACACGTGCTATGTAGTCAGACCTCGCATGTTTACATCTGTTGAGAATATGGGCAGACTTTTTTGGTCATTATTTCTAAGCAGTATGCCATATATTTACATATGATTTCCATGGTGTTAGGTATTAGAAGCCACAGAGATGGTTTAAAGTATACAGGAGGATATGTAGGTTATATGCAAATAACTCTACCATTTTTTACAGAGGCCTTGAGCATCTGCGGATTTTGGTACCCACTGGGGGTTCTGGAACAAATTCTCCAGGGATGTAGAGGGACAATCACAAACAGTCAGTCAAACTAGGATTTAGGGCTTTGACAAATGGATTCGGGAAGGCCACAATTCGGTCCATAATTAAAAAAAAAAAAAAAATCACAAGAATGAATACCTGCTCTGTGTGGTCGTTGTGGGGGACACATAAACATATATGAATATGATAGCAAATTCCAGGACTCTGGGAAGAAACTAGAGACCTCTTTAACATTCCCTAAGGGGCACAGGGCCTTCAAGGAGGAGCGAGAGCCCCGTGCGTGGGATGAACTTGCTTCTGTCCTTTCTCTTCTCCCAACTCAGGAAGACCCAGGGTTTTCCTCTCTGTGGCAAGCTGCTTAATGGCCTGTACTTTCTTGATGGAGACTGCTTGAGTGACACAAGACTTTCTAAAGGACTTCCTGGTAGGGAAGAGGCATCAGGTATAAGGTGGAGGTGATCAATCATCGCCTGTCTCTTCCCCTGGAAAGGTAAGAACAGGGAAAGCCACCTTGCCGAGGTCTTTCTACCATCGGGCGGCAGTTGGTATCGATACAAAGGGAGACCTCCTGGTGCTGGTCTTAACCTCGGAACCAGCTAACGCCTTCAGGCCGGGGCTCTGGGAAACACGTGTGGAATCTGTGAGGTCTTCCTGGAAGGTTGTGGGTGGGAAAAGTGTGGCTTGGAAGGGAACTTCCGAGAGAGTGTTGGCCTTGGCTCTTGCACTGGGACTCCCTACCCCGGCCCACTGATTCCTCTCCCGTGACCCTGCCCAAACTCTATTCTCCTTCGACCCAACATGAGCTCCTCTATGCCCTCAGTATCAGAATCTCAAAGAACCTTGAAGATGTGACAACATGCTTCCCCTAGAAGGCCAGCCTTGGTGACGTGTCAGTCAGCTGTTCATCGCTGTGACCAAAATGCCTGACCAAAGCAACTTAGAGGGGAGAAGATTGATTTGGGGTCATGGTTTTGGAGGGGATTCAGTCCATGATCAACTGGCTCCACCCCTCTGGGCCTGAGGTGGGACAGGCCATCGTGATGGGAGGTCATGGTGGGGGAAAGTTGCTCACCTGTGGGAAGTAGAGAGAGAGAGAAGGAACCAGGGATAGAGATAGTCCCCAAGGCTGCACCCTGTGACCTACTTCTCCAGCCATGTCCCACCCTGCCTATAGTTTTGACCACTTCCCAGCCATCCATTCAAATGATTAGCCCATCACTAGGGATCGATCGATCGATCGATCGATGGACTGACGAGGTCAGAGCCTTCGTGACACAATCTTCTCACTTCTGAGCATCACCTGTTCTAGCTTTTGCAGAACATTCCGGATCCAAACCACAACTGGTGGGCTTCTGGGAACGCACTCTGATGACTGTCTTCATTATCGGCATTATCATCATCGTCAGCACAACAACAGTTTATTTAACTAACTGTTGTGGTTTAGATGTGGTGCCCCCTAAAAGCTCATGCGTGAGACAATGCAAGAAGATTCGGAGGAGAAATGATTGGGTTAGAGCCTTGTCCTAGTCAGTGAATTCATCCCTGGTGGGATTAACTGAGTGGTGAGCCGAGGCAGGTGGGGTGTGGCTGGGGGAAGCGGTTCACTGGGGCCGTGGCTATGGGGTATATATTCTGATTCTGGAGAGTGGAGTCTCTCGCTCTCTGCTTTCTGATCTTCTCGTGAGCGGTTTCCCTCTGCCACACTCTTCTGCCAGGGTGTCCCGCCTCACCTCTCGCCCCGAGGAATGGAGCCGGCCTGGTATGGACTAAGAGCTCTGAAACTGTGAGCCCTCAAATCAACTTTTGCTCCTCTACAGTTGTTCTGTTCTGGTCTTTCAGTGACAGCAGCGAAAAAGCTGAATAAAACGCTCATCGGGGCCGGGATCTGGGCTGGCTATGACAGGGGCCACTCTCAGTGACATGGGAGTCTTGACCCTGAGAGGACATCTAGTCTAGTCCAAGAGGAATTCCTGGAAAGTGTCACATGCTTAACGCGTGCCTGGCACTTTGTAAGTTCTCCGGACCTTCACAGAGGTGTCGATCATGGTTGGGTGGTGTGGGGAGGCCTGGGCCCGAGGAGGGGGATTCAGACAGAGGAGCCAGCGGGCAGAGGCACGGGGAACAGCTGACGAGCCCTGTCTGGGGCCTGGATGTCTTCCTGAAGATTAGGCCAGAACTCAACCCTCCTGCACTGCAGCTTTAGTCCGAGGTGGTGCAGAAGGCCCACACACCTTCCCGCACACAGAAGGCCCTTGGCCTCCCCCTCCTCTCCCTGGCCTTCACATTCCAATTCCCGGGGCTGCGTGATCACGTGAGATCATAAGTCACAGCACCATAAACCACTCCAGAGTGTGTAATAAGTGAATTATTTACCAATGACCCTGGCTAAATGTTCATAGGGATAAATGATTAAGCCTCAGATCTGTCAAAAAGTTCCCATAAATAAGTAATTCTGGGCCGCCTTAATGGGCTTTGTAAATTACTCATTCATGCCACCGCTAGATCGCTCTCTGGGGTGAACTCCTCGGGCCTACTGATTTACTGCCCAGGTCTGCACAGGGTGAGACAAATTCGGCTAGCCAGCTGGGCAGACTCCCCAGGTGCCAGGCCACCTGGCAGAGCCCCCAGGGATGGGGTGACTGGGAACAGGTTACTCTCCAGCGTCACCTCGCAAGAATGTGTGGTCAGACGTGAGCCGACCTTGGCCTCCCGGAGTCTGTCCGCCAGGATAACGCTGAGGTGCCCAGGGTTCTTTTCATTCCTTCAGTGGGCATGTGTGTAGCACCCTTGTGTCCCAGGTTCTGTGCTTAATGCCCAAAACATGGAAAGGTGCCCCGTTTTACTCAGTCGAATGGAGGAGGTGCAATGCGGGCAGCACATACTTGAGTGCTATTGGCATCCTTCGGGGGAATATCTAACTCAGCTGAAGAAATTGGGGAGACAGCAAAGCATGCCCTGCCTTGTTCCTGACCATAAGGGACACTTCCGCTGCTGTTTTATTGGCCACTGCAAGTCCCATAGCGGTGCTTGAGTTAAACTGAGACCAAAAATTCTATCACAGGACAGAGAGTGGGAGGGAGTGGCTGACAGACAAAAAATCGTGAGCATCTCTAATGAACCCTTACAGGTAAATTCTGGTTTTGTGAACCTACAGGCTGAATTTTTATGTCCCCCTTCAATGCCCCCCGTGTGATGGCACTTGAAGTTAGGGCCTTTGGAGGTGATTAGGCCGCGACAGGGGACCCTTCTGATTAGTGCCCGTTATTTCACACATGAAAGAAATATGGATCGTTCCTCTCCCGTGTGAAGATACAGCAAGAAGACACCATCTACAGGCCAGGAAGGGAGCCTTCACCAGAACCCAACCTGCTGCTGGCTTCTTGATCATGGATGTCTAGTCTCCAGAACGGTGAAAAATAAGTGTCTGCTATTGAAGTCACTCAGTCCGTGATGTTTGTTACAGCAGCTCCAACTGACTAAGACACTAGCTATGCATCTGTGGGTCAGATTCCTAAATGTCTTTCCTTTTATTTTCTTCAGCTGTGGGAAATGAGGGTCATGACTATTTTTAGGGATTAAATTAGATAAAACATGTAGCGCTGTGCCTGGCCCATGGTAAGTAAGTACTCAGTGGCTTTCTTGGCTGCTGTATTACGCTCATCCTTACCATTAGTAGCAGTGGCCTCATGGTAGAGACTGAATATTGGAGACGGAATACTGAAGAGTAGGTCCCACCCACACCACACACGCACAAACACATTTACACGCTCCTCTTCGCTGGGTAACTTGTTCCCCGGCCACAGCGCCCTCCCCAGCACCCTGTCAATACCACCGCACTGACACCTGTAGCCAGAAGCAGGTTTTGGTGGCAGGGGGTGGAGGAGGCCTGAGTTGGTACCATCCTGTCCTTTCTGCACATATGGACGGGTCAGCCTCTCCAGGCTTCAGACACCAATTTCTTTTATTCTTTTTTTTTTTTTTTTTTGTACTGAGGATTGATTCCAAAGGTGCTTTGCTGCTGGTCTACATCCCCAGAACTTCTTATTTATTAGTTTAAGACGGCGTCTCACTAAGATGCTGAGAGTCTCTCTAAGTCGCTGAGGCTGGCCTCAAGCCGGCAATGCTCCTGCCTCCGCCTCCCGAGCGAGTCTCTGGGATTATAGGTGTGTGCCACCCGTGATCTTCCGTTACAAGTCTCACTGCAAAGCAGAGCAATGATACGATATAAAGACCCAAGTGTGGGGCCAGAAAATCCTTTGAATTTCCTTTCTGTGTCAAGACCTTCGATTCTCTACTCTGCCCTCACCCCACCTTACAGCCTTCCTGGGCCACCTCCCTGAATTGGTCCTGCATGCCCGTGGCCTGGGTTCCAGTGGGGAGGAAGGGGAGGAGTGTTGGATGAGGCCTGGGCCTCCTCTGCCTTCCCAAGGGCCAGAGAGACATCTGTTCCTCTGGCTGTCACGTCAGCACAAAATGTGTGCCAAGGGACCAGGAGGACGCAGACCAAGTAAAGTGGCTGGTTTTCTGAGGGTCTCCAGCTGACTCTGGAGGCATGAACCCATTGCAGAGGGGAGGGCCCCACACTGCTGCTGACCACCGGGCCTCCCTACCTCCTTCCCCAACGCACACGGGGAAGCAGGGGGCCTGAGGAGAGGACCTTGTTTAGATGGCCAAGGCTGCAGATCTGGGCCCACAGGTCGGGTCCCTGCCAGCTCTGCCTGAGCAAGCCCTAGGCCGCTGGGAGGCTTTATGTTCCACTTTAAAAAAGAAGACATGATTTCCCATCTTTCATAATCGGACCCACTCACACTCATTCACAGCTTGGCAGGCTCTCAGCCCTGCGAGAGCATCCATCAACTCCTCCTTCCACGGCAGGTCTCTACCACAGGCGCGGGGCTGTGGAGGCCGAGGCAGGTGCTCAGACATATTGACTGTGCGTTCTGCGCCTCCTGGAAATGCACGAACATTACAGGAGATAAGACAGGGGTGTTGCCAAACGGTAATGTGAAGCAACAGTGCGGAGTGTGGTGAGGGTCCCTGGAAAATCGAAAGCTCTCCGGTGACAATGAGCAGATAAAGGGGAGGCTTGGGACACGGGAAGCTCTCCTTCCCCAGTGCTCCAGCCCCGTGGACGTGGTCAGAGCTCTGAAGATGGCCAATGCTTCAGGGGGAGGTCAGGCTTCCGACTGCTGAGCAGGGGTGAACTGTACAGTGTCCAATTAGTGAGACCCCCATCTCATGCCCCAGGAGACAGAGCATGCAGATGAGGAAACTGGGAGGGCTTTGATTCCTCCTAATATCAAAACCAATATTTCTTACCTAGCTATTATGTGTCATGCCCTGAGTTAGGGACTTTCATTCTACTATTTAATTTTCACAGTAATCCTTTGGATGTGTTCGAGGCCAGCCTGGGCAACTTACTGAGACTGTCTCAGGATAAAACATGGAAAGGGCGGGCCTCATAGCTCAGTGGTAGAGCTAGCATTTATTGAGCACCTACTATGTGTCAGACATTGTCACAAGCTCTACATATGTATCGATTTGTTTCATCCTCATGACACCATTATGAAACCCATGCTACTACACCCGCCACTTTATGGTTGAGGAAACTGATTCACCAGTGGTTTTATCAGTTGCCCAAGGTCAAATACAATGCAGTCTGAGAGTCACGCCCAGGCAGGCTAGTTCTAGAAGAGCAATGCTGAGCTCCTCGTGAGTCCCACACACAGCTGTTTCCAGCTTCTGTAATTTGATTTATATTCCCTTCTTGCTTTCCCTGGATAAAAATCACTTTTTTTTGGGGGGGGGGGTACTAGGAATTGAATCCAGGGGTGCTTTAACACTGAGCTACATCCCCAGTTCTTTTCATTTTTTCTTTTGAGACGGGAGTCTCACTAAATTGCTAAGGGCCTCACTAAGTTGCTAAGGCTGACCTCAAACTTGTGATCCCCCTGCCTCTGCCTCCCAAGTCCCAGGATTACAGATGTGCACACCCATGCCCATAATCTTTCAAGACTTGGTTTAAATTTTATTTTTTTTCAAAGTTTGTCTTCCTTCCTTCCTTCCTTTCTTCCTAAATTAGGCTAGGGCCTTAAAGTGTTTTTTAGGGTGTATTGCTTGGGCTGGGGATATAGCTCAGTGGTAAAACACCTGACTAATGTGCACGGTTCCCTACTACTGTGAAAACAGAAAAGAAAAGCAGATATTGCCACAGAACCCTGTGGGCATCTTGTGTCATCACTTCTGTTTATGTGTCTGTCTCCCTCTTAGACTTAAAGTGACTCAAGGACAGATCATACCATATTCACCAGTGTGGTGTGTATGTGCGTGCATGTGTGTGTGTGTAGCACTGGGGATGGAACCTAGGGGTGCTCTGCCACGGAGCTACATTCCCAGCCCTGTTTTATTTTTTATTTTGAGACAAGGTCTCACTCAATGGCGCAGGCTGGCCTTGAACTTGAGATCTTCTGCCTCAGCCTCAAAAGCTGCTGGGATTACAGGGACATGCCACCCTGCCTGACCCACACCTTATTCATCTTGATTTCTCCAAACTTAAAGAAGAAAGCGTGACCCTACCTGACCCTGTGGTACCACCAATGTCTTTCCTATCTTCTATAATATTACTCCTCAATTGCTTTATTTCTAATATCTTTCCTCACATTCTTTCTTGAACCTCCTTAGCCAGGTCTTTGTCCATGGAGAAGTTCATGTCAAGGTCACACCTGGCCTCCTGCCCATTTCTCCTCCAGACCTACCCACAGCCTGTGACACGGTTGAACACTCTTTCCTCCTTGATATTTCTCCTTCCCTTGGTTTCTAGAACACTACTCTGAGCCAGGCATGGAGACACATGCCTGTAATCCCAGCAATTTGACAGGCTGAGGCAGGAGGATCCCAAGTTCAAGGCCAGCCTGGGCAATTGAGCAAGACCCTGTCTCAAAAAATAAAATGTGAAGCCAGGGGCCGTAGTATACTCCTGAAATCCCAGCTTCTCAGGAGGGTGAGGCAGGAGGACTGAGGGTTCAAAGCCAGCCTTAGCCAGTTGCCGTAAGCAACTCGGCAAGAACCTGTCTCAAAATAAAAATCTAAAAAGGGCTTTGGATGTGGCTCAGTGGTTAAGCACCCTTGGGTTAAATCCCTGATACCAAAAATAAATAAATAAATAAAAAGGGCTGGAAATGTAGCTCAATGGTAGAGCACCGTGGGTCCAATCCCTAGTATCAAAACAAAAGCACACCCCAAAACCAAAAACTACACTGTCCCTTGGCCGGCTGGCTGCTCTCTTTCAAGTGTCCTTTGTTGAGTTCTCTGTCTCCCTGACCTCTAATCGTTAGAGCGCCCCCAATTTCAATCCCCCCACCTCTTCCCTCCTCTATACACACTCATTCACATCTCAGGTGATCTCATCCAGTCTCATGGCCATAAATACCATCTATATGCTAATGATCCCCAAATTTATACCTCCTGCTCAGAATATTCTTTCCTGAATTCTAGATTTCGTTATTCAACAATTTAGTGACTTTCGCCGCACAGGTGTCTAAGGGACAACCCAGACTTGACACATCCAAGTCCAAGCCCCTGATCCTCCCTGTGCCCTGCCCACTCACCCACCCAAACCTGCTCCTTCTGGGCTCTTTTCTGTCTCCTAAGGGACCCTGGTCTGAGTCTTCCCTAGTTGGTGGCAGGCAGGCTCCTCAGTGGTCTCTCTGCTCCCATGTGTCCCCCTTTTCAGTCCACTCATGACACGGCAGAACATTTTGGCTGCTGAGAACCTTCGTTCTCTCTCTGTGACCAAAGCACCTGCGGAGAGCAACTTGAAGGGGGAAAGACTCACTTTGGCTTATGGTTTCCAAAATCTCCATCCATGGTTGGCTGGTTCCAAAGCAGAAAACTCATGGCGGAAGGGCATGGGAGAGGACAGCTGCTCAGCTGGCTCCCGGCAGCCAGGAAGGAGGCGAGGGAGACCGGGAGGAGATGGATCTTTCAGGTGACAACACTTGCTTTCCCCAACTAGGTTCCCACCTCTCAGCCATCCACCCACCCAACTACCAGTGGATCAGATAGACTGAGGAGACTAGAGCCCTCAGGACGCAGTCATCACCAACAACCCCACCTCTGAGTCTTGCTGCACTGGGGACCAAGCTTTCAATACATGAGCTTTGGAGGACATTCCAGATTCAAACCACGACACCCCTTTCTGTTTTATTTGTCTGACGTATGAATTGTCCATGTCGCTCTGTAAAGGCAGGGGGCTTGTTTGTTTTTTTGTTTGGGTTTGGTTTGGTTTGGTTTGTTGGTCTGTGCTATCACTGCGATTTCCCCAATGCCTGGTTCAATACTGGGCACACAGCTGGCACTTGATAAATGCTGGTTGAATGAATGAATGCCCCTTTCCAGTTCTAGTACCTTCACACTCTAAGCATTTCTTCGACCCGAGCCAGAGCTCCCAATCGGCTGCACCGTGGTGTCTTCTTATTGGCACAAGCACTGCAAAATTTCCAAAGCAAAAATAAATGCTCCTCCATTCACATGTAAATACAGAAACACAGCCCCGAGCCAAAGAGAAATTACTTTTGTGTTCTCCCACACGCGTGGATCGCCTAGGCTTGGCCCATCCATCAGAGACGGGAGCAGACAGCCAACGAGAGGGAGGCTCACTTACAAACAGAAGCGACGACTTGCAAACCGGCTACTTGATGAGCAAAGTTGTGGGAAATGCTCTCTTCAGAAGGAGAGAGGCAGTTTCTGGCTCACCTGGGAGGAAATTTCTGGTTTATTGTGTTTCTCTCCAAAGTTATGGCTTTCCAATCCTGCCAGAAGCCACCAGGGGAGCACTGCCGTTCCGAGCGGGGCTTCCAATTCTGAAAAATTAATTTTAAATAGAGACACATTACACCTCCCCGCAGAGCACTTAGCGGGAAAGTGCTACTTAGACTCAGCTCAGCTGCCAGGTCTGCTCAGGCTGGGGTCCTGATGGTGGGTGGCTCTCGGTCCCCAGCTCAGCCCCCCAGGTCCAGCCTGGCCAGGATCCCACCTCCTCCTCCCTCTCCAAGTCTCTCCACAGGGCTTTGCCTTCTCTTGCTCTTTCTTGGCCATTTATATGGTTCTTGGATGTCTGGGGTTTTTTTTCTTCTTTTTTTGTCTTGTGCTGTATTAGGAAGGAGAGGTTCTGAAGACAGAATGAAGGTGCCAACATGCCCTTCATTAGAGTAGAAGACCCTTCAAAGGCCACGCTCTCTGCGGGGCTGACACTGACTGAGTGCAGGCGCTGACCCGGGCACTGTGTGCAGGAAGGAGGCGGAACGCGCACTCACTCAACGGTACCAAGAAGAGGCCTCGGGTGCAAAGCAAGCCGAGGGGCAGTGTGCCGCAAGGACTGTGATCATGTCCTGTGAGCTGGGTTCAAGGCCCGTCACAGCACGAAAACTGAGACCCTCAGGCCGAGCGTGCCGGACCTGATCCTGTTAGAGATGGCCCAAGGTCGACTCAGTCATTTGGAGACAGGGAACGGGGCTTTGGTACCAGGCCCTGGTGAGGAAGGGGTCAGAAGCAGCAGTTTGGCTGGCACTGGCTGGGAGTCCATGGGGGCAGGTTGGACACAACCTTGGCAAAGGTGCTCTGCAGATGTAATTTAAGTCCCAAACTGACTTTGGTCCAGCTGATTTTGAGTTTATCAAAAGGGCAGTTTAAGCCTAACGTAGTGACGCACACCTGTAATCTCAGCAGCTCAGGAGGCTGAGGCAGGAGGACTGCAAGTTCAAAGCCAGCCTCAGCAAATTAGTGAGGCCCTAAGCTACTCAGTGAGACCCTGTGTCTAAATAAAATATTTAAAAAAAAAAAAAGGCTGGGGATGTGGCTCAGTGGTTAAGCGCCCCTGGGTTCAATCACCAGTACCAAAAATAAATAAATAAATAAAAATGAAGGAGGGATGGGGTGGGGGTGGGGGTGATGAGGGGGTGGATCTGCTTAATTAATTGGGAGCAGAAATGACCTCCTGCTGCCTGAAGGGGTGAGCACTCATGCTGTGCCCCCCCCCACTTGAACATGGCTGGCTTCTAGGAGCCAAGAGTCTCAGTCCCACAACCACATGGCACTGAATTCTACCTGTGACCCCGCAACCCCAGAAGAGGGCTGTGAGCTCCTGATGAGTGTCCCCAGCTGACATCTAGAGCCCTGGGCTACTTACTGCCTACCTCCCCCCCCACACACCCATGACCATAATCTGACTCCCGGGTCTTACCCTCTGCCCAAATTTCTCACCTACAAAACTGTGAGCAAATAAATCCGGGCTGTTTTTAAGCTATGTGCCAGTGTGTTCCGCAGCAGTAGATCACTACCACAAAGAGCAAGAGAGACGCCTTGCAGTGGTTTAGACAGGAGGGACCCCCTGAAAACTCACGTGGGAGGCAAGGCAAGAAAGCTCAGAGGGAAATGGTTGGCTCATGAGAGCCTGCGCCTCATCAGCACCTCCTGTAGGGATTCACTGGCTGGTAACCGCGTGCCTGGAGGAGACGGGTCACCGGAGATGTGCCTTTGGGGTTTATATTTTGTCCCCAGTGAGTCAAGCTTAATCTATCTCCTCCCAATTGCCACGTCCTGAGCTGCTGTCCTCCGCCACACACTTGTGCCATGACGCTGTGGTCCTGAAGAACGGAGTCGGCTGTCGATGGACTGAGACGTCTGAACCCAGGAGCCCCCAATAATAAACTTGTTCTCCTCTAAAATTGTTCTGATCTGGTCACGGCAGCGAAAAGGCTAACTGAAACATGAGCCATGACGTTGACTTCTGATCTCAGCCCCCTGTCTTCCAGTGACACCTCTAACCCCAGAGGTCTTAAGCAGAAAGAAGTGTGTCAGATGGGAGCTTCTGTAGGGTCTTTTCATATAGAAAACTCCACACAGCAGAACAACCACCTCTCCCCCGACTCACACACAAGGAGAGACACATCTCCTGTGACCTTTGGGTCCTTTTGGCCTTCTTTCCTGCCTTCCCTCCAGATCCTGATCTCCCCGGTGTTAGGAAGCCATGGCTGATTAAAGTTTCCAGAAAACTCCACTTGAGATGACAGGCATTGGAAACACCCCAAGTGCCCCTCTATAGGGGACTGCTTAAATAGATCCTGGTGCAACCACATGATGAAATACTATGCAGCTGGTAAAAAGACAAAGAGACAGAAGCCATCTATATAGCCAAGGAGAAATCTCCTGGGTGTATTGTTGGGGGAAAGGGGAAATCAGTGAATACTACCATTTGTGTAAGAAAAGAGGAATCTCTAGGCACACATTGGTGTGGACCTGTAGTCGCATAAAGAAACAATGGGAATCTGTGTGTGTGGCACACACCAGTAATCCTAGCAACTCAGGAGGCTGAGGCAGGAGGATCAAAAGTTCAAAGCCAGCCTCAGCAATTTAGCAAGGCCCTAAGCATCTTAGAAAGACACTGTCTCAAAAAAAAAAAAAAAAGGCTGGGGATGTAGCTCAGTGGTAAAGCACCCCTGGGTTCAATTCCCAGAGGAAGAGGAGGAGGAAGAGGAGGAGGAGGAGGAG
>NW_026000079.1:410377-413015 GCF_001458135.2 Marmota marmota marmota | reverse complement strand
GACGTGCAGGACTAGTTGTTGAACCCTGAAACCAGGAGTCCATATAAACCTCCTCCTCTAACTTCTTGTTGTTAGTATTTTGACTACAGCGGTGAAAAGCTCACACCATCAGTTCTCAGGATTCTGGAATAAAGATTATTTTTCTTTTCTTTTTTTTTTTTTTGCGGGGTGGGGGGGGGCACTGGGGATGGGGATTGAACCCAGGGGAGCTCTACCACTATGTCAAACACTATGCAAAGAAAATCCTTACTGATCTAGATCCTCAGCCCTTTTTATTTTTATTTGAAATAGGGTTTTACTAAGTTGCCCAAGCTGGCCTCAAACTTACAACCCTCAGCCTTTAGAGACTGACCAAAAAAAAAAAAAAAAATTTTTTTTCTCTTGTTGGAATTGGGGTTTGAACTGAGAGGCACTTTATCACTGAGCCACATCCCCATCCCTTTTCATTTTTTTATTTTGAAGCAGGGTCTCCATAAGTTTCTTAAGGCCTTGATCAGTAGCTGAGGCTTGAACTTGTGATCCTCGTGCCTCAGCCTCCTGAGTTGCTGGGATCACAGGTGCGCGCCACCACACCCTCCTGGAATAAAGATTGTTGAAGAAAGGCTGTCTCACCAAAGGCCAACTTCAGCTCTCCCTTTGCATGTGGAATAATGAGTTGGACAAATTTGAGGTTGCACATGGTCTATTGGGAGGTAGAATGGAGCAAACCCCCCATAGCATCAGCATCATTTTAAGTCACTTTGCCATCATGAGCAATAACAGACGATATCAGAATCATTAAATAATACTAACATTAAGTTTTCCATGAAATCACTTTTTTCGGTGTATATTTTGGATGTATCATTATCATTATTATTTTGAGTGCTTTGAGCCACATGCGGGTGACTTAGTTCAGGATGAATTGGAAAGACATCATTTTTCTTGTTTACTCTGGCCTGCTTCCCCCACTTACACCTGTCCCCTCTTCCCAGCCTCAGCTTAGAGGAGCCCAACAGATGCCCGCTCAGCTGAACTCCACCCACACCCTACCCCGCCCACGCGGGCAATGTTCCCTGAGGTGAGCATTCCCTGACATGTTCATCTGTTTTTCCGCACTGAGGCTGGAACTCGGGTCACCACAGAGCTATATCCGCAGCCTTTTTAACTTTTTTGAGTCAGGATCTAGCTAAGTTATCCAGGCTGGCCTCCAATTTACAATCCTCCTGCCTCAGCCTCCTGGTAGGTAGAACTTTTAGGCTCCTGCTGCTCTGCCAGCTGATGTATTTGAGGACACTCCCTTCCTACTTTTGCTGTTCTCTCCTTTCAGAATCAAAACAGAGGTCAGGGGTAAATGACCCAAGAAGATCCAGAGCAAAGGGGCGGAGAACGGAAAGGGGCTGGTGTTGTGAAGGACTGGGCTGGCAGGGGACTGTTCACCTCTGTCCCTCGGGCTGACTTGGAGCTTTTTCCCCCTATGGAAAGGAGGCGAGGGGAAGGCTCCGGAACACGCCTGAGGCTGCTGCTTTTCCTGCAGAATCCTTCACTTTGGTAACACCCCACCACCCTGTCTGAGCAAGCCACTTGGAACAGCTCTAAAGAGGCAGATCAAAGAGGCTGAGTGCAGTGTCTTTGAGAAGAAAGTGCTAACCCGGCCACATTAGATGGAACCCAGTTTATAGAGAGCACAGGCACAAGGTCTCTGGGAATAGAAGGAACACGGTGGTGTTGGACGTACTGGGTGAGAATCCTACCACCATAGTCGCTTGCTGTGTGCCCTTGGGCAAGCCACTTAACCTCTCTGTGCCTTAATTCCCCTACACAAAAGTGGAAATGATGGGGCTGGGCTGGGCTCAGTGGTGGAGCGCTTGCCTAGCATGTGTGAGGCCCTGGGTTCAATTCTCAGCACCACATATAAATAAATAAAATAGAGACCTGTGGACAACTAAAAAATGTTTTTTAAAAAGTGGGAAATGATGATACCTACCCTGTCCCTATAAGGACTGAAAAAAATCACACCTGTCATGACCCACAGAGTACCAGGCATGTTGTAGATGCTCGGGAGGACTGAGTCCACATGGTTAGGGACCAATATTTGATTGAAAAACATTCTCATAGTCAGGCAGGACGGCACACGCCTGTGATCCCAGCAGCTCGGGAGGCTGAGGCAGGAGGATCATGAGTTCAAGCCAGCCTCAGTAATTTAGTGAGTCCCTGAGCAACTCAATGAGACCCTGTCTCTAAATAAAATATAAAAAAGGGCTGGGGATGTGGGGATGTGGCTCAGTGGTAAAGCTCCCCTGGGTTCAATCTTTGGTACCAAAACAAAAAAAAAAATTCTCTTGAACGTTCTTGGGGTGGGTCCTGAGCAGACTTTGAGGGGGTCCTAAGACGCATGGGGAGGCCTCTCCAAGTTTGAGGAGGCGAGAAGACACATGTATGTGACTGTAGTAAACAGCTGACCCTCAGGAGGGGGCACCAGTAGCATTGGGAGAGAGGCAAAGGGCACCCCGTCCTGTCGAAGGCCCAGGGAAATGGCGCATTTGAATTTCGACTGGAGACTTGGAGCTGGAAGGTGAGTGACCTAGAGGCTTTTCTTGCCTGAATTCCCGGCTTCAGGGAAACAGAGCTGTGGCAGTTTCTCTCCCCCCCCCCCCCCCCC
>NW_026000079.1:400367-408951 GCF_001458135.2 Marmota marmota marmota | reverse complement strand
TGTCTCAAAAAAAAAAAAAAAAAAAAAGGTCAGGGGAATGATGTCATCACATCTGGTCCAGGCAGGAGGTGACCCAGCCTGGGCCAGGAAAAAAGCCTCAGGATTTGGAGAATTGGGGAGGGAAGCAGTGGAGAACAGACAGCAGGAGTGTGGTCTGAGCGGCAGGATATAGGGAGGCGGGTTCATTTTCCCGGTGGGGCTGGGGGTCGATCCTGGGACCAGGCTGCTTCCCAACCAGGCTGGGGCCATTCCCGACGGAGGAAGCCTGAAGCAGGCCGGGGGTTTCTGTCGTGTGGTTCTGTCTTGGGTGGACAGGCAGATTTTGCCCTCTGAGTCGTTCAGTCCCCGAGCCTGGACGCAGGTTCTGCCTGGGCAGGACTTGGGGTGGAGAACTGAGAGGGTTTGGGCTGGTAGAGGAAGGGAGCGGCCACTGCCTGGAGCAGGGACTTGGCTGGGTGGAGGCTGGAGAGAAGCACTGGACAGACGTTAGACCAGCATTCTCCATCTGTCCCTTTAGGAAGTGCCGTCCGAGCCAGCAGCCAGCCCTGCCTGGCAGCACTCCGGGCCTGTTCCCTGGCACGGAAGCCTGGAGTCCAATGGCAGCAGAGGGTCCATGGGCCTGGAGAGCGGCTGTGCAGAGGGGCCCCCCCAGGCACCCGCAGGGGCTGGGCGCTGGAAAAGGGGTCCCTGACCCGGGGCCTCGGGAGGAGCCCTGGCTGTGATTCCTAGGGAGGAAGGGGCCCCAAGAGTTGGAAGAAGTGGTTCTCTCCTGATGCGGGGTACATGCCGATGACTCCCGAGGCTGAGGCAGGGAGACGGCCAGGTGCAGGTCAGCCCCAGCAACTTAGCAAAACCCCGTCTCAAGATATAAATAAGGAAACAGAGCTAGGAATGTACCCAGGGGCAGAGCACCCCGAGTTCATCCCCGGGAAAGCAGGACAAAGGATAGAGGGGGGCTGGGGCTCAGTGGGAGAGTGCTCACCTCAGCACCACATCAGATAAAATAGATGGATTGTGTCCATCTACAACTAAAAAACAAAAAATTTTAAAAAAGAGTAAAGAAAGAAAGAAACAGTTCTTAAATATAGAGCATTGGTAGAATACCCCTAAAGACCCTGATGAACCCCTCAATAAGGAATGAGCCCTGACTCTGTGTTACAGGCAGAGTCTCACAGTACCACAGGGGATCAGAGCCGGTAAGAAGCCGAGGTCCAGAGAGGACAGCTGGGTTGTCCAAGGGACACTTCAAACTTTGACTGCAGACCCTAATTCTCAGTTCTCAACTAGAAAACTTTTTTTGCTGCCTCCAAGATGAACTCTGTAGCAGTCCCTGTTCTATACGCTTAAAAAAACCTGGGCTGGGCGCCTGTAGTCCCAGTGATTCAGGAGGTTGAAGCAGGAGGATGTCAAGTTGAAGGACAGCCTCAGCAATTTAGTAAGACCCTGTTTAAAAAATAACAATAAAATAAAAAATAAATGGCTGGGTAAAGCCCCCCACCCGGGTTCAGTCCTCAATAGAAAAACAGAGTAAGTCTAACGCTTACATTTCCATTCCTGAGAACCTTATTCAGCTTCACCCTTCCATCTGTCATGATGTTGGTGTCCTTCAGACAGTTTAAGGCCCTAATCCCAGCTGCCTGCCAACTCTCATCTTGAGTTCAGAAGCCAATATAAGTCCCGAACCTACCTACCAATCCCAGGCCTGATAATGATGCCTCTAATGACGGATGGTCTGGGGTCTTCAGGAAGCACTGGAGAGCCACAAGACCATGGGTTTCAGGGTTGGATCCAAACAACTAAAAATCAGGACCAAAGAAAGCTGAGCGACCTCATTTCCTCCTCTTCCTGGTCACTGGATTCTTTCTGGTTTTCAGAGACGTACAGTAAAGGTCGAGTCTGAACAGCATGTCTCTTGCATAATGGTCTTATCTAGGTATAAGCACTCCCTTTGCTATATATATATTTGGGACCAGTTTGGGGTACGGGGGAGAAAGGGCAGAGTTAGCAGGGCATTTGGGCCTCTCCTGGTCTGAGAGCAAGGGGCCTGGGCTCTCGTCCTGGCTTTACCATAAGGTGCTCTGTGACCTTTGGCACGTCATTGGACCGCCTCAAAGGGAGCCGGACTTGATGTTATGGGGGTCTCAGCCCGTTCTGGAGTTTGGCATCCGAGTCACTGATTTCTATTACTTTTCCCATCTTTTTCCTAATTAAATCTGTTTCCCGCTCTCCTCCCCCACGCACATCCATTCCCCAACTCAGTGCCTCTGCCCGGGTTCCCGAACATTAACCACCTTCTCTCGCTGAGCAGGTCTCCTCCATGGGGCAGCTCATCGGAAGCAGAAACCCCCCAATCCCTGCGAGTCGACAGTGAAATCCTCATTAAGCCCAATGACAGGCAACGGGTCCACTGAGCACCAAGCACCCCCCTGTGTTGGAGCTAGAATGTGGGCACCGGAACGAGAGGGATGGAGCGGCCCACGGTTGTTCACAGGCCGTGCTGGTGGGTCAGGGTTTGTCTCTGTGACCAGGAACAACGTAGAGGGGCAAAGTTCCTGTGGGCTCCTGGTTTCAGAGGTCAGTCCATGATGGGTGGACTCCATTGCCCTGGGGTGGAGGTGAGGCACAACATCAAGGTCAGAAGGGCACGTCTCTGCTCATGGCAGGGGGAGGGGACAGGGCCTCAGGGAGGATGCCCCCCCCACCCCACCCCCCCGCCCAGGGCAGGCCCCTGGTGACCCATCTGCTCCAGCCACGTGCCACCTGCCTGCAGTTACCATCAGGTAGTCATTCAAACTAGGATGGACCCATTAGGTCACGGCTCCCATCCTCTAAACATTCCACCTCTGACTACTCCTTCATTAACAAAGGAGCTTTGAGGGGACACCTCACATCCAGGCTATACCAGCTGTTCCACGCAAATGCCTGCTGGGAGTGCGTCTTTGCCCAGGTCATCCTTGCTAAGGCCCTGCTCAGAGCTCCTTCAACCCATCCAAGTCATGTCTCCCTAGATATTTTGGACAGTCCTCCCAGTGGACAGTTCCTCGTGGGGTCTAGCCTTTACTCCATCGGCATCAATAACAGCACCCCTACTCCACATGTCCTCCAAGCCCCCTCCAGGGAGTCCCATGTCCTTGGTCCACCTTCTCCTTCTTCAGGAGGCTGAGGCTGGCCCCTTAGCAACCCCACGGATGCCCAGGATGCCCAGTTTCTGTTGAGCCTCCTTCAGGCAGCCCCAGGTCTTACTGCACCAGGGAGCAGGACTTCCTTAGAGTGTCTTTGCTCTGCACACAGGTGGGAGGGAGTAGAGAAATGCCACCCCAACAGCAGAGGCCACTGGTCCTTGGCCAGACACGGAGCACGGTTGACAAACCGGATCCTCCTGCCTCAGCCTCCCGAGTCGCTGGGATTACAGGCCTGTGCTCCCGCCCAACAGGATCTTTCTTAAATGTTTCCCCACCTCCCAAGACTGCCACCCTGGGACCAAGCCTCCAACCACTTGGACCCTTGGGTGCTGCAAACCTGTAGTTCCAGCAACTTGGGAGGCTGAGGCAGGAGGATTCCAAGCTTGAGGTCAGCCTGGGCAACTTAGTGAGGCTCTGTCTCAAAATAAAAAATAAAAAGGGCTGGGGATGTAGCTCAGTGGTAAAGCTTCCCTGGGTTCAAGTCCCAGTAGGCCCCCCACCCCCCCCAAAAAAAGTGATCCAGGTGCTGGGCCTGAGGCTGATTCTTCCTCCTGCACCTTAGCTCCCTTCACAGTGCAGATCGCTGTCTCTCCCCATAGCACTACGATGATCTGATGCTTCTGCCCTTATTCTTGTATCTCTCGGAAGCCAAGCATCTTAGGGGGAAAGAGAACCTGGGAACAGGGATTGGTGTAGCAGCAGGAGGTTCAAGGCCTGATATCCAGAAGGACTTTATGCAGCCCCCTGAACATGGAGATGGTGTGAGAAGGAGCTTATTTTTTTTTTTTTTCTTGGACTGGGGACTGAACCCAGGGGTGCTCTGCCACTGAGCCACATCCCCAGCCCTCTTTATTTTTTATTTGAGACAGGGTCTCCCTGAGTTGCCCAGGTTGGCCTCGACTGCTGGGAGGACTTTTGAGGAGGGGGAGCATCTCTTACCACTCCTCAGGGCTCAGCCTCTGCAGCAGAGGAGAGAGTGGAGGCTCCCCCAGGTCTCCCTCACCTGCGAGGGACTTGCGGTTCCCTTGAGGGTCAGGATTATTTTCCAGGCTGAAAAATAAGACCCGGGCCTTTCTCTGCTCTGTCTCTTTCTCTCCTCAGCAGCAGGGACACGATCCTCCACCCACTCTGGGGGAAAGAGGACAATTTATAGAATTGTTCTGTGGCTCTTAGCCCTCATTGAGACACAGAATTCATCTCTGTCTCTCAGGGTGGCTTCTGGTGCTGATGGTCATAAATTGTCTTCCTGCTCACTCCCTGACCTCTGGCTCTTTTTGCTTTTGTGCTCAAAAATTTATTAATATTTCTCTTAACTCCATATATAACCTTTGACTGTTTTTTCTTTCTTTTTTTTTTTTTTTCCTAGGTGAAGGAGTAATCCTTGGGGATGAGAACCTCCGCTTCCACACCCGAGTGCTTCCTTCTAGGCTGGGCTCTGTGCTTGGGACCCAGAGAAATCCACAGGAGGAATATTCAAAAGGTCCCTGCTTTGAGGAATTCCCAAACCAAAAAGAAAGAAAATCAAATAAAATCACCACTAGCATTTATTGAGTGTTCACTGTGTACCTACCCCTATTCCAAGAACTGCATGTAAATTGACTTGCTCAGTCTTCATCATTACCCTGTGTATTAATCAGCTTTGCGCTGTCGTAACTAAAAACCTGAGACAGGATACTTACAAAGCAAAGAGGTTTATTTAGCTCACAGCTTTGAAGGTTCCAAGTTCAAGTTTTGGTGTCTGGCGAGGGCTGCTGATGGTGCCACATCATGGTAGGAGTGTGTGGGGAGGTGAGGGACCGCATCTCAAAGAGAAGCCAGAGAGTTGGGGGTGCCAGGCTTACTCCTTTTATAACAACCCTCTGGTAAGATCTACCAATGGGACCCATAAGAACTACGGCACGCTCTCCAGTTACCCGAGAATCTCTATTTGTGTTACTGGGGATTGAACTCAGGGACTGTCTGCCACACTCGCTGCACTTTGTATTTATTATTTTGAGACAAGGTCTCACTAAGTTTCCCACGCTGCCCTTGAAATTGTGATCCTCCTGCCTCAGCCTCCTGAGTTGCTGGGATTACCGGCATGTGCTCTCACCCAACAGGATCTTTCTTAAATATTTCACCACCTCCCAAGACTGCCGCCCTGGGACCAAGCCTCTAACCGCTTGGACCCTTGGGGAACACCCAATCACAGTTCTCCATAAAGTAAGGACTATTATTATCCACGTCTTCGGAGGAAGAACCAATAATCAGAGAGGGTAAGTACATAAACTGAAGTCACTCCGCAACGGGGCGGAACCTGGATTCAAATCCTTGTCTGGTTTCAGTGTCCTGTTTCTTGCTGTCAACCATCCTGTTATCTCACTGATGAGGAGGAGGTAACCCAGCTTCTTCTACCCTTGGGGAGCTCCAGACAAGGGGACATGGACAATCACTGCCTCCCAGAAGCCTCACGTTTAACAGAGGAGCAGCTACCCTGTCCTGTGGAGCTATGTCTAATCTGATGGAAAAGACACACACGAGCTTTGTCTTCAGAGAACCTGCCTGACGCTGAGGACTCCGCCCTGGGTGCTCCCGTTGGTGAGAGTTTAGCCATTAGACTCCAGGAGACTCAGTTAATCCAATAAGATAACACTGAAGAGTGGGGATGGAGCAGAGCTGGGGGGGTTCACTGGGTTGCTCTAGAAGGAAGGGGAATCATACAAGATGGCAATCGGCAGAAGAAATGTTAGTGGAGAGCAGAGGAGGGCAGGGGACCACCGACCGTGGTGACCGTGGACAGGCTTGCCAAGGGCAGGAGACTGCTCCCACCCGTGACTCTCAATTCCGGTTGCCCATTTGAATGACTTGTGGCTATGTTTATTTTATTTTATTTTGGTCCTGGGAATTGAACACAGGGGTGCTTTACCTGAGTGACCTCTCCGGCCTTGTTTGAAACAAGGTCTGAATTGCTGAGGCTGGCTTCCAACTTGCAATCCTCCTATCTCAGCCTCCCAAGTTGCTGGCATTACAGGCATGCCACAGCCCCTGACCCTTGGGGTACGTTTAAAAATACTGGTGCTTAGTCAGACACGGGCCTGCAATCCCAGCGGCTTGGCTCGGGAGGCTGAAGTAGGAGGATCACGAATTCAAAGCCAGCCTCAGCAACTATGAGGCGCTAAGCAACTCTGTGAGGCCCTGTCTCTAAATAAAATACGAAATAAGGCTGTGGATGTGGCTCAGTGGTCGAGTGTCCCTGAGTTCAATCCCTGGTACCCACTACCCCCAAAAAATACTGATGGTTGGACAAAACCCCCCAAACAATCCATCTTATCAGGGCAAAGTCTCAATACTGCTTTTTGTTTGTTTGTTTGTATACTGAGGGAAGCCAAAAGTTTTGGTAGCCCAGTGCTTCCTCCTGCTTAGAATAAGTATCAAGCCCGAATATCAGAAGTTGGGTGGCAGGCAATAAGCATTAAGCTAAGGATGTGCTCCTCCCTCACCAAGAGACCTTTCCCTCTTAACATGTCCCTATATCACTCACACCCAATCCCTCCTCTACAGGCACCTTCATTCAGTGTGAAAATGGGAAAAGTCTGTCTCATTGATCCTTCCAGAACATACCTACCTCAGGACCTTTGCATTGGCTGTTACCACCTACCTGCTACATTCTTCCCTAGAATGCCGGAGTATCTTAATACCTCAGCATCTTCAGATGTGCTTAAATGTTACTGTAGCTTTCTTTGACTGCTTAGAAGAATAGCAATTCATCCCTTCCTACTTTCCCTCTCTATTTTTTATCCTGATTTATTTATATTCCTTAGCGTGTATCATAACCTGGTGTATTATATATTTTTCTACAGCCTCTCTCTGCCGCCCTCCAGAATACAACACTAAAAGGGAGGGATTTTATCTACGTTTTTTCGTTGTTGTATCCCCAAAGCCTGGGATTGTGACTAGAACATAGCAGGCACTGAAGAAATGTTTGTTGAATGCATGATTAATGAATAAATGAAAAACCCTTACATGTCTGTGTTGGTGTGTATCTGTGTCTGGGATTATATGCTTGTATTTCTGGGCTCAGAAACAGTTCTATTTTTAAATTTTTAAATTGTGTTTGCCTCTGCATATGTGCTTTTGAACATATGGAGGATTCTCTGGGTCTGTGCATATCGTGCTGCTGAATATGAGCTTGTGCATTTTTCTGCTCGTGTCCTCTAGTTGTGTGTGGACGAGTGTGGACCGCTCAGCTGGGTGTCAGGATTCTCGGAGGAAAGAGCATTTGTAGCTGTGTTTCACCAGCAGAGGGCACCAGAGAGCCATGCGCCCTAGCTCCGGGGCCGAATCCACAAATCTTGGCGGGGAGCGTTAGGGACCCAGGAGACCTAGAATCTGCAAGAAAAGAGGTGCAGAACTCTCTAGGCCAGCAGGATTGTAAAGTTGTGCGATTCCTGGGGCTCCTCTATTATTTCCCCTCCATTCATCCCTTAGACCGCCAGGCACCCTCAGCACCCTGTGAGCAGTATTTGGTTAAGGCTTGGCAGATGGGCTGGTTGCCACACTGAGCCCTTTGGAGGAGACCTCTCCTGAATGTCCTCATTACTCTCACCAGAAATCCCCTCCCTCCCAGTTCCTCCATCTCTCGACCCCGAAGGATCTCCATCTCCTGCGTGCTTAGAGATCTTCCCTCTGCTGCTCCGTCTTCTGGCCAGCCTTCCCCGGGAGGCGGGAGGAGACGATATCCGGAGGCCTCGGCCCTTCGAAGCCGTCGAGTTGGCTGGCTGTCCCTCTGGATGGGTAGATGCCCAAGATGAACAAAGGAAGAGTCCACTGCGCCTCTTCGCAGCCGCTGAGGACTCCAACGCTTGGTCCGGCCCCCTCCCCTCGGTGGCTAAAAGAACCCCACCCTCGCCGCGCGGGGGTTCAAGGCCAGTCCAAGAAGACTCTGGGGTTCTGTAGGTGGGGAGAGGAATGTTCATCCCCCACTGTCCCATTTACTGGTCCATTGAGAATTCTTAATTTGGAGAATCAAGGGTTCGATTCTGGTGCAGGATTTTTTTTAAAAAGGGGGTCTTTAAGCTTTTTAACCCCCCACCCCCCCACACACTCAAACACACACGCTCCCACGCCCTCCCTCATCATGATCCTCTTCTGGGCTGGAGGGTCGTCCTCAGTCCAAGTTCCCCCACCCCATCCACAGCTCAGATCCGGCGCCAGGGAGCCCAGATTGGGTCTGTAAGTGGGAGGGGCGCGGGAGGGCAGGGGTCCGGCGCGTCCCAGGGCTCCGGAGCTGCCGCCTGCCGCGCGCTGTACCCCGGGTGCCTCTGCCCTCGATCCCTCTCTGCGCTCTCCTGCCATCTCTGTTCCAGCGAGGGGAGCCAGTGTGTGTGCGCGCGCGTTGGGGGGCAGGGGGCGGGCTGGTGGAG
>NW_026000079.1:391785-397885 GCF_001458135.2 Marmota marmota marmota | reverse complement strand
GTGTGCGTGTGGTGGTGTGAGGGGGGGGAGGAGACAGGGGTGCTGCCGTGGGGCTGAGGGGTAGGGGGGGTGGCCCAAGAAGGCACAGAACTGAGGGGAGCAGAGAGGAGGAGCCGGGAAGGGGAGATTCAGCCCAGGCCCAGAAATAAAAATCGCATTTTAAAGAATTTCAATGGGCTTCATCAATCTTCATTTTTCACTAAATAATTTTCTGTATCTTATCTAAATGAAAACCATTATCCTTCCCCCCCGTTTCCATCATGCGCTGGCTCCTCAGACTGATTGCGCCGAAAATTGAAATATTTATTCATTTTCTGGGAGATTTTCTCGCTCCCTAGTCTCGGGGAGGAGAAATTGAAAAAGAAAGATTATAGCTAATCAGAGCAATGTGGGATGACAGGCCGCTGGGGCGGGAGCTGCCTCCACCACAGGAGGTTGACTGTGGGGGGAGGGTGAAAAAAATCTGTCCCTCTGGTCCCCAGAGCTCCCCTTGGCATTCCTGGTATTGCTTTGGAGGGGAGTAAAGGGTAAAGGGAACAGGCCCCAGGGCCTCCTAAATTCCCAGTGTTGAACTCTCTGAGCACAGCTACATCCTGGCAGAGAACAGTTCGCCTGGGAGGGGAGTTGGGAACTGGCCCTCCCCTCCCGGTTCTGCACATGGATAGACACACACTCCAGATGTCCCACTTCTGCCCAAAGCAGGGCACTGAGCTTGGGGAAGAGGCAAGGGGAGACGGGCAGAACCCCCTCCTTGACCTTGATTGGACTCCACCTTCTGTCTCCTAAGTGATATTCGGACCCAAAGGGAGGCCAAGTGTTGGTGCCACCGCCCGGGATCCGGATCAGCTAATCAGGGGAGGAGGAGGCGGCACCCAGATCTTCCTTACCAGAGCTGGGTGCTCGGCTTTCCTGGCTGTACGTTTGGTTCTCCAGTGGGGCAGGGGTGAGTGAAGAAGCCCCTGCCCTTAGCCCACCCATGCAGAGTGTCATGTTGCCAGGAAGCTCCTCAAGCAGCCACCAACTCTTCATTTCTCTCTTATCCGATGGCTTCTGGCCCAGTGTTGTGCATAAAGCAAATGCCCCTTAAATATCTGATCAATGGATTGATTTGATGACATTGCCGCAGTGTTGGAGGGAGGCAGGATTAAACGGTGATTGAATCACAGGCTCCAATCCAGCCCCCACCTGGGTAGTCGTGCAAGCTTAACCAAGTCACGTGCGGTGCCTCAGTTGGTGCATCTATAAAGTGAGGACGGTCATGATGCCTCATAGGGCCGTGGAGGCCATGAATTATGTTGACCCATGGAAAGTGCCTGGAACGGTGTCTGGCACAGAAGTGAATGCTTCATGTGGCTTTGCTTCTTGATGCCAGTGGACAGGTAGTGGGGCCCTCTGCACAGCCTTCTCTCCTCTTTACGATTCTCTTTTTGTTCCCTAGCCCCAGCTCCCCTGAGTCTCGGCCCTGGGCTTCAGTCAACCTCTGCTTTTTATCTCATGGAAACAGTTGTGGGAGGCCCAAAGGAGAAAAAACTCAGCACCCCCCACCCCATGTTGAGACCTCAGAAAAGGTCTCAGGAAGGGACTTGGAGAGAGGGCATAGTAGAAGGGGGTTGGCATTCGAGTGAGAAGGAGCCAGAGGTCTCTTGAGCAGTGAAGAGGGTCACTAGCCCAAAGTGGTGCATTTCAGTCTGCAAATAATATGAATCATTTATTGAGCCCCCATGCTAATTAGTAATTATGCAATAGCTAATCTAATCTATCCAACATTCCCCCGAGATACACTCTGTAAATAACCCCATTTCATGGATGAAAAAAGCAAGTCATTTTTATTTTCTTACTTTTGGTACTGGGTATTGAACCCAGGGGTGTTTTACCACCGAACTATATCCCCAACCCTTTTTATTTTTATTTGGGGACAAGGTCTTGCTAAGTTTCGGAGGCTGGCCTTGAACTTGTAATCTTCCCTTGTCAGCCTCCCAAGAGACTGGAATTTCAGGCATGCACCCTCATACGCAGCTAAATCAGAGGATTCTTTGATGAATATGACAGGGCTACTAAATGACTTTTTTTAAAAAAGGATTTGGGGGCTGGGGCTGGGGCTCAGTGATAGAGCGCTGGCCTAGCATGTGTGAGGCACCGGGTTCGATTCTCAGCACCATATATAAATAAATAAATAAGATAAAAGTCCATCAATATCTAAAATATATATTTGAAAAGAAAGGATTTTATTGGCAAATAAGGTTTGCGACCCCGTGTTTTTTTCTGATCATAAACACAGCCTTACAGGCCAGGGTATTACAAATCGCAAAATATCCCTGTACTCTCAAGGGTGACTTCTGGAGATGCTCAGAGGCCTCCAGAGGCCTGGGGTGAAGCATTGGGTGGGGAGAATCTTAGGAAAAGGCCCTCACAAGTATCAACTTCCAAATGGGTCCCATGCCTGGCACACAGGGAGGCCAGGGTCTTGGATGCCTTGTTCCAACCTGCCCGATTAGGCCATTCGTCCAGCTTGGCTTAGGGTAGTGAAAAGTTGTCATCGGAGGTCAGCTCTCAGCTGGAGGTGGCACATGCCTGTAATAGAGTGGCTCAGAAGGCTGAGGCAGGAGGATCCCAAGTTCGTGGAGGCCGACCTTGGAAACTTAGTGAGATGCTATCTCCAAGTAATAAATAAAATGAGCAAGGGGTGTACCTCCATGGTAAAGCCACCCTGGATTCAACCCCCATTACCAAAACACAAAACAGAACAGAACCAAAAAGTTAGCCGCCTTGTTCCAGGGTGGAAGTTAGCCTGGGAAAAGGGGAACTTAGACGTGGAGGGAGGCAACTTCCTTCATGCCCGCAACTTCTGGGAGCTCTTTCCATCAGGAGGGAAGTTCCTCTCCACGCTTCCAGAGATGGGAAAGCTCTGCTCCTTCCTGACCTGCCAGTTCCTGTCTGGTTTCTTCCCAGGGTTACCGGCCAAGTGACTTGGCAATCTCCCAGAAGGAGCTTTGACCTGGAAATTGCTGGGGGTGCGACCGTGGGTCATCAGGGAAGGAGGAGAAAGAAGCCTCTGTATCCTCCCTTCCATCCTGAAATGTGAGGCCAGGGAGAGTCCGTCCGTCCTCAGTGAGAGTCAGGAAGGAGAAGGAGCTCTTCAGCGTGAAGGAGAAGGTCATCTGCTTTTGTAGAGGGGCCTACTTTGTGTTTTGCATATATTAGTAACTAATTTAATACCGAGGACAACAATCTGTTAAAGGTAGATGTTATTATTTCCATTGTGTATTTGGATAAAGAGGACTCAAAGAAGTCCTATGGACGCAGTCTCACTCTAGGCACACTACACCGAGAAAGTCAGAGCCCTTGAGTCCCTGGTTCTCTGACTTGGGTCCCTGTGCATCTTGTGGCCTTAGCTTTTACACCTTCCCACCCCTGATTCTCTGACCTGATGGGGTTACTGGAGCACCCAGGATGGAAGCTTCTTAACTCCCAGATGGCCCTCCACCGAACATCATTCCTCCTGCCTCTTTCCATCTCGCGCACTCTCCCTCCCATCCATGGCCTCAGTCCATGTGGAAGGAGCTCCCAGGGTCTCCTCCTTCCATGTTTAAAGTCTTCAGCAACTTTTATTAACTTCGTGGTCTCCAGGGTCTGCAGTCCTCTTCCCTCTCTGCTCTTCTTGAGCCCATTTAACAAAATTGGGTGGGTATTGAAGTAAACGGGCCTTTCAGTCCGCCAGCCTCCTTGGGATGGAGGGTCTGCATTCCAAGGATGGAAATCTCTAGCACTTTCCAGCACATTCCATTAGTTTCCCGGGAGACAGGGCTGCTGCCTCATTCCTCTGGGGCCCTCCCGGGAGGGTGATGGGGGACTGTCCCAGAAGGCTGTGGGACCTGGGGGTTGAGGCAGGGAAGGGGCACAGGAAGCTGAGTGTCTGAGGTGCTGTCAAGGTCCAGGAGGGCCGTCCCAGGAGACGGTGGCACCCCAGGCTAGTTTAGGAACCCGAGATTCTTCTCGGGAACAGAACCATTTGTTATCTCTCTGCTGGGTCCCCTTCTGAGGCATTCTGAGTGGAACTGGTACAAACTTTGTTCCTTCATTGAGCAGAAAAATAGTCACGTGTTGCTTAACGACGGAGACCATTCCGGGGGACACGCTATGAGGCCATTTCTTTGTCGGATAAACATCACCAAGTGTACTTGCACAAACCAAGATGGCTGTGACATCAACTAGTGACATAATTTTCTGCGGCCACAGTCGCATAGGGGGTCTGTCATTGATGGAAATGCCCTTATGTGGCTTGTGATTATCAACAAATGTACGTTACCAAATGCAAAACATCCTGGTAAGAATTTTGTGGAATGAGAGAAATGACAGTACACGGTCCTTCCCCTCCAAGAAGCTAACTACACATCCCAGACGTCTTCTTATAATGCAGGAAGAGAGGAGGCAGTTGGTGGTGCCAGGGTAGTGTGCAGGGCAGAGCTGGAGAGTTCAAGACAGGGGAGTGTGCTGTGAGCTCTAGTGACCAGGAAAGGCCAGTTGGAGGAAGTGGGCCTAAAGATGGGGCCCCACGTGGATGGGGCAGACTGAGTGAGAACACCAGCAGGCAAGATGAACTCTCCACCCAGCCAGGGCGTGGCTGTGGCTGACTGCTGGGTAGGTGCAGGGAGGCTGGCTGAGGATGTGGGCTGGAGAGCAATGAATGAGGTGGTCTCAAGCAGTGGATTGGAGTCAGACCCCAGAAGACCCTGAGAGGCCAAGCCAGGTGCTGTGGCCCAGGCCTGTAATCCCAGCATTTTGGGAGGCTGAAGCAGGAGGATCCCAACCAAATTGCCTGGGCCACCTAATCAGATCCTGTCTCAAAATAAAAAGTAAGAAGGGCTGGGTTGTAGCTCAGTGGTAGAGCTACTCTGGGTTCAATCTCCCGTACCCAAGAGGGCCAGGATAAAGGCTGGCCTGTAAGAAGCAGAGAGCCAGGGACTTCTGATATTCAGGCAGACAAACAGTGCAGCTCAGGAGGCTCTGACAGGAGGCTGGCAAGTTCAAAGCCAGCCTCAGCAATGGCGAGGCACTAAGCAGTTCAGTGAGACCCTGTCTCTAAATGAAATACAAAATAGGGCTGGGGATGTGGCTCAGTGGTTGAGTGCCCCTGAGTTCAATCCCTGATACAAAAACCAAAACCAAAACAACAACAACAACAAAAAACAATATCCTATCACCCCCATCTCATTCTTCATGAAAACCTCCTTCCTCTTAAACTCTGCCCTGCTCCCACCCTGGACTGAGGATGTGACCCAGGGATGCTCTAATGCCAAGCTACGTCCCCAGTCCTTCATTATTATTCTAAAGTTTTGAGACAGAGTCCTGCTAAATTGCCCGGATAGGCTTCAAACCTGCCATCCTCCTGCCTCAGCCCTGCAGAGTCCCTGGGATTACAGGTGTGTCACTACTCCTGGCTCCTCTTAGAACTCTTTATCTGCTGGAGATGCTGTGGAAATGTGCAGCCCCTTTAGTTAAAAAAAAAAAGAGAGAGAGAGAGAGAAAGCTAGACAGATAGTCAGGGTTTGGCTGGACAAAAGTGAGCAGAAAGTCAGAGAAATAATCAGTTCCTCCCTGGGAAGTCTCTGATCTGTGACCCAAGTTGGGGACACTTTGGGAGGATGAGGAAGTCTTTTTCTCTGTCACTCCTTGGGTATAAGATAAAGATGCCTGGAGACAGAGTTCAAGGGAGATAGCAAAGAGGAGAGCCCTGCCCCCTCTAAGATACCTGAATCGGAGTCAAGGTCCTTTGTCATCTGTCCCCTCTAGGCCTGGGCCACGTACATCTACAGGGCCCAGAGTCCAGGGAAACATCTGGTTCCACTCAAGGGAGGGCCAGTTCGGGTTTGGTCCCTGCGGGGTCAACCCTGGGCTGCTGGCACTGGTCAGTGGCCTCAGCTCTGAGTGCATTTGGGGGCTGAGCCTAGAGATTCCAAAAACCTGGCAGGAAGCGAGCTCTGCTTTTCACAGGGAAACCTTTGAAGAGGGGCCCGCCAGGGGGCTGAGAGCTGGTGCTCCTGAGCTAGCCGTGAGTGTGTGTGTGTGTGTGTGTGTGTGCGCGCGCGCGCGCCCTCCCCCC
>NW_026000079.1:378992-390934 GCF_001458135.2 Marmota marmota marmota | reverse complement strand
CCACCCCCACCCCCTCCCAATAGGGCTTGGTTTCTAAATTAACGTGCTTCTCCTCATCAGCAGAGTTTTTATTAGTATTAATTATTGTGACTTGGCCCCCTCCTGTCTGAATTCTCCCAGGAACAGCCTGGGGGCCCTGCTCGCTCCATTACCCAGCATTGTGGAGCCGGGAGGTGCTTTTAACCGCGTCTTCCCATTCGATTCGCTGAACTGGGAGCTTCTTAAAGGGAAGGGGCAGAGATGGACCTGTGGGAGAGAGCAGAGCAGACAGGAGGAGCCCCAGAAGGCATCTTCCAAGGGGGTAGGGAGTTTGGCAAGTGGAGCTCTGGGTCTCGAGGTCCCAGTCATCCAGAAAGACCTACTGCCTGGACCCAACTGGGTTTTAATCCCAGACCCTGAGCCATTGACCTGCTGCTCCGTGTCTCAGCCCCTCCCTCCTCCTGCCCGGCCCTCCCCCCTCATCTTCCGGCTTGACTGCACTCCCTGTGGGACGGGCTGAGGGCCAGAGGTCCTACACTGCCCCCGTTGCCCATCTCTGCCCCCACCCCCTCCAGCTGGGCCATGCTGCCGCGCTGACCCTCCCACCCCTCGGAGGATCCCCAGGCCTGCCACTCTGTCCATGATGCTGGATTCTAAGCTGCAGGACCTATGGCCCGGCACACATCTGGGATGCCTGGTGTGAGTCAGGGGGTGAAGGGAGAATGCAGACTCATTTTAATGTCAGTGGGAGCCAAATATAATTAGAAAGGAAAAAAAAATATATCTGACTTTGCAAAATAAATAAATGAATGAATAAATAAATGGATGGATGCGATGCAAAGCCAAGTAGAAATGGCTTCCGGATTATCTGGACCGAGGCTGCTCTCCGTTTAGGCAGAAAATTGAGAAGAGAGCCTGGAAAGCCTGAATCGGAAGGGATTCAGTTGGCACATATTGCCTTAGGTTTCTGACGAGGGGCATGTCATAAGACACAAACTCGTCCCCGGAACTGGGTGACCCCGAGACTGCCCTGGGACCTCCTAACTAGAAGGTCCGTGGGAGGGTCGGCCCCTCTGCCTGTCAGTTATTTGGAGCCTCAGTTTTTCTGAGGTCTATAAAAGGCAGATGACTGTTCCTACCTCGAAGGGTTGTTATGAGGATTGAATGAAAATATATTAAGGAACAGTATCTGGTACTCAATAAACCATAGTTATGAATATTGCACAGGGCCTGCTTTTTTCCACGGTTCACAGTGCAAGGCAGACCCGAGAGGAAACAATAGAATGAGAGATGAACAAATAATAGGCCAAATACAGATAAGTCTGTGCTAATGGTGCCAAGGGAAGTGACCAGCAATGTGGGTAATCCCTGGTCTCTGGGGTTCAGGGATCTTTGGGGAGGCTCAGGGAATAATGGAAAGTACCCTGGTTTATAATTAGGCCTGTGTCTTAGATTTGGAGACTGAATGAGCCTCTGTTTCCTCATCTGTAAAATGATTGCACCTACCCACCTATTTTAAGCCCTAAAAAAAAAAAAAAAAAACAAAAAAAAAAAACCTCAGAGCAGTGGTGCATGCCTGTAATCCCAACAGCTCAGGAGGCTGAGGCAGGAGGATTGCAAGTTCAAAGCCAACCTCAGCATTTAGCGAGGCTCTGTCTTAAAATTTAAAAAATAAATGAAAATAAATTTTAGAAATGGGCTGGTGATGTGACTCAGTGGTTAAACACTTGTGGGTTCAATCCCTGGTACCAAAGGGGTGGGAGGGGGAGCACTCTTAGGACAGTGCATGGTAAGTTTGAGCATCATTTTAACCACTGTCTTTCCAGAAGTCTTCAACTCATTGTGTGAGAGCAAAGGCCTCTCAAATTTTAGTGTGCTTACAAGACATCTGGGAAAGCCAGGCCAGTGGTGCACACCTGTGATCCCAGCGACTTGGGAGGCTGAGGCAGGAGGATTGCAAGTTTAATGCCAGCCTGGGCAACTTAGCAATTCCCTGCCTCAAAATGAAAAATAAAAAGGGCTGGGGTTGTGGCTCAGGGGTGGAGCACCCCCAGTTCAATCCCAGAACTGCAAGACGAAACATCTGGGTAGACTCTCTATTCCGAAAGGCTGGTGCCAGACGCTTGTCCTAGGACCACACTCCTGAGGTGTGAGAGCATGCTCTCCTCTAGGGAAATAGATCTGCAGCCATTCTAATGGGAATCAAGGTAAAATAGAATTCATTAACAGAGTTTGCTTTTCAGCCAGCTTTAGTTGTGTAACACCCCCCTGATGGATCATTGATTCGGGAGTCCCGGGGTGTTTGTTTTAGGAAAGCGAGTCGTGGGACAGGAGAGGGTGCAGAGCTTGCCTGTGTGTGCCTGTCCTCAGCTGCAACGCTGACCTGTCCATTTCCTCCCGGTGACCCCACCCACTCCCTGCCAAATCTGTACTCACGCTGCCAGCTTCCGAGTTGAAAAGCAACTGGCCAATGTGTTGGTCGAAACTCCTCTGTGCCTGAGCCAGTCATTTCCATTCCATTTTATTATTATTATTTTTAAATGAAAAGTCCTCATAATTCTCAATGGGAGATTTGGGGGGGTGTCATTTTGACAGAGCATTTGTGCAGAGTCTTGATCCTCTTGGTTTGACTTGAAAGTTGGGTCAGGAGCCAATCGCATCATGGTGGGGAGGAAGGGAGGTCCTGGGCTCAACGGGGGGGGGGGGCGGACATGATTTTGGGGGAGCGGTGGGGAACCTTCTCCGGGTATGCCAGCTCATTCTGTGTGGACCCAACACTTGCTCGCCAATGTGGCGCCCTGACTCAAGCTCCCTCCCATCTCCATCACTGTGAGAGCTCCGGGCTACAGAGGAAGATCTGGAGGTCAGAGAGGAGAGACTCCTGCCTTCAGGGGTCTCCTGGTTCTGTGGGGGAACTCGGACAGGAACCCCCACTGATTCTCCTTCATCCTGTCTTCCTTCCCATGCAAAACGTGGCCATCTGTAGTTGTGAATGGGAGCTCACGCAGACCATGAGCATCGATCCTGAGGGGTTTCACAGTAAATAAGGAAGGGGCCTGACGGATCAGGTTAGGCTTCCTGGAAACGGAGAAATAAAACTGATGTCAGAAAGGAACGTGGAGGGACGGTTCTTTAAGAACCCCAACATCAGCCCGTCCAGTGTCACACCCCTGTAATCCCAGAGGCTTGGGGAAAATCACAGATTCAAGGCCAGCTTGGGCAATTTAGCAAGGCTGTCTCAAATTTAAAAATAAAAAGATCTGGGGGTGTAGCTGAGTTGTAGTGCCGTGGGGTTTAATTCTTCCTGCCGCCAAAGAAAAAAACCAAAAAAAACCCTCAGCCTCTTTGGACTCTTAAGATCTCTCTCTCTCTCTCTCTCTGTCTCTCTCTTTCCCTCCCTCCCTCTCTCTCATACTAGGGATTGAACCCCGGGGGCACTGACTCACATCCTCAGCCCCCCTTTTTTTATGTTTTATTTTGAGATAGGGTCTCCCTGAGGCTGGCCTCCAACTTGTAATCCTCCTGCCTCAGCCTCCTGAATCACTGGGATTACAGGAATGTGCCACCACACTCAGCTTCCAGGTCGCACTCTTAAGACCCAATTAACTGGGGGTCAACCTGCACATCCATGTTTAAAGAAAAAGGAGTTTCATCAGCTAAATCTGCTCACTCACTCTCATGATCTGATACTCTGTGGCAAGCAGGAAGTTCTTCTTTGTGTCTAACCTGAAACTTTTCCATTTCCTGCATGGAAGCAGTCTAATTAGGGACTGTGACAGAATGCATCCTCCGTATTCTCTTGTCTGTACATTTTTCTCAAACTTCAAGGCAAAGTTCCCGATACTTAAGAAACAAGCCTAGGTGAAGCTGCTTCTGAGGAGCCAAAGAGGTTTCTCTCATGAGGAGTCAGATTTGCCCTCCAATTAATCACCGAGGCGGCCCTTTGCAGTGTCTCCAGCCAGGGCCAGAAAGACAGAGTTCACAGGAACCTGCCTGAGTCACGCTGTGCCCTTACCTGTCCGGTTCCCTTTCTCTGCAGCTCAGAGCAGCTGGGGGCCTGAGAGCTCTGCTGTCCTTCCCATCTCTCTGGCCACGGGGGTGGGGGTGGCAGGCGGGGAGAGATGCTGGCATCTGCTGCTGAAGCCAGGTAGGGAGGGAAGTGGGCACAGGGCTGGTGGCAGGGTGGCCCAAACCGCAGTCAATAACTGTGCTGGCAGGAATATTGTCCTCTCAGAATCACAGGATGTCCTTCCTCGGCCCAGTCTGTGTGGGTGGACACTAAGCAATATGAGTGTGGGCAGAGGAAGGGCAGGTTGCAGCATCCGTGGGGGGGCCTGCCTTTGGGAGTCTCCTAACCCGAGGAAGGAGTTGGGCATCTCCCTGGACCCGACTAACCGCAAGCTCTTAGCTCTAAACCTGAACTTGAGGGAGAAGACAACTCCATTTCTGCTCTTCGGTAGGTAACTACAATAGGGGAGTTAGCAACCCATACTTAGCCGATACAAACACATAAATACCTAGATCATCTAAATAATGGGGGCGGATTTCGAATCCTGTTATGCGCCTGCTGTGCAGAAGAGGATAGAAGAGGCTCTAGAAACCACGCACACGCGGTGGCGCACGCCTGTAAGAACAACTGCTTGAGAGGCTGAGACAGGAGGATCACAAGTTCAGAGGCCAGCCTCAGTCAACCTAGCAAGGCCCTTAGCAACGTAGTGAGACCTTGTGTCAAAATAAATAAATAAACCGGGCTGGGTGTGTGACTCAGCAGTGGATCACCCTTGGGTTCAATCCCCAGCACTGAAGGGGGCGGGGGAGAGAAAATACTAGAAATAACTGCAGCTGGGCAGTCAGTCAGGGAAGTTTCCTTGGGAGGGTGGAGGGAAGGCAAGAGGAAGGAATGGATCCAGGTGGGAAGGAGAGACGGGAAGGTAGGGAGCCCCCTGGAGGAGGAGGGCTTTGGAACCAGAGTGGAGGCCAGGAAAAGATGTGGAGCCCTGGGGTCACCTTGCCAAGTGCGGCCCCTGCAGCAGTCACACCAGCCTTGTGACAGGCTCCCACATGCACAAGGCAGCCCTGCACCCCGTGAGGTCTGTCCCCTTGAGGACAGGGTGGAAGGAGGTCCTCCAAGAAGACGGGTCCCTGGTCCCCACAGAGAGGAGTGCAGAGTGGACACAGTGACAGGCTGTGTGTTTGCAGGGTAGAGCCAGCCTGTGGGGCCGCCTGCATGTGTTCAGAGGTAGTGTCCCCTTTATCAAGGGTAGGAGGATAGGACAGCCATGGCCCGGGGTCCTGGGAGCTCAGCCTGTGGCCGGCACGGGGACAATCTGCGCAGCCCACTCGGTGGCTGGCCTCCCTCAGCAGAGCCCGAGGCCCCCTTGCCCCGGCTCTCCCCGCCCCCCAGCCGGAGGCTCCCCAGGCCCCCTTCCTCCTGCTGTCCTTCCCTGTCTGTCCGTCTGTCTGTCACTCGGCGGGAGTGAGATGCGCCCTGCTCCTGGAGCATTTGGTGCTTGATAATTTGTGGATTATAGCTAACTCTCGATAAAGATTCCCCTAATTGCTTGGCTCACCTCAGGTTCTATCATCAAAGCAAAGCCGAGAGGCCCCCCTCTCGCCCTCCTTTTCTTTTTATTATCTCTTAATTAATCACTCTGGCTTTCACACTTAGCAGATAATTACAGTCTCCTGGGCATGCGGCTCATTTTCATAACCTCCTGCTCCCAGCCAGCAGCAGAGGGGGTGGGGAGGGAGAGGGAGACCAGGGGAGACTGGGCAGAGCCGTGCTGGGGGGAGGGGGGTGCCGGCAGCCAGGGGGTGAGGCCACGGGAACCAGGACCCTGGGCCCGCCCTGCAGGGCCTGCCACTGGAGCCCAGTCTTCATCCCCAGAGCGGTGTGTGCCTCTGGCTCCCCCGGCCTGCCCTGGGGTACTGCAGGAGCGGCCCAGGTCACACAGCGCAGGAGGAGCTGGAGGGGGTCCCCAGGGGAGTTGGTGCACCCCTGTGCCGGGAAGTGGGGCGCACAGAAGTGGGAGAGGCCGTTCAGGGGAACTTTTCTGCTTTGGGGAGAGCAGAACACACATCTGGGGCCTGAAGCCTGGAAGAGAACAGGGATGTTCACTGATAATTCAGAGGAAGGGGGAGGCCAGGCACTTAGGCCTCCCTTTCCCAGGTGGAGGCTGTGCCAGGGGCTCCCCAATCTGCCCATCATTCCCGTTTTCGAGATGGGGAAGAGCTGCTGCTGCTCAGGGAGACGGATTGGGCCAAACCACACCAAATTGGACCCAGGCTTGTCGGATTGACTGGAAAAGGTCCTGTTCTTCTTTTTCTTTTTTTCCATTTTGGAAATGGGGATTCAGTCAGGAGTGCTTTGCCCCCGAGCCACACCCCAGCCCCTTTTATCTTTTATTTTAAAACAGGGGGCTCCCTGAATCTCCCAGGCTGGCCTCCGTCTGACTTGCGGTCCTGGCAGCCGGTGGGTGAGACTCCTAAGCAAGCCGGGACTCCAGGCGTGTCCTACCCAGGCCCCATGAAAAGGTGGAGTTCTCAACCCTGGAGGGCCCCGGCTCCACAGGGTCAGAGCACAGGACCGGAAATAGGGGGAAAGGGAGGGAGAGGATGCCCTTCCTGCTGGGCCCCCACCCCTGGACCTGAGCGCCCAGGGCTCTGCCTCTGCCGCAGGACCTTCCTTGGGCTTCCAACCCAGAGAGACCACGGGTCCAGATGAAGGATCAGAGAGGCCCAGGATGGCAGTGTATCCAGTGAGTTGGACACAGAGCTGGACTGGAATCCAAACCTCCCGTGTGTGTGTGTGTGTGTGTGTGTGTGTGTGTGTGTGTGTGTTTTCTGTGTCTGTTCCTCATTTCTGTGTCTCAGCAGGTCTCTGTGGCCTGGGCCTCTGTGAGTCCTAAAGGAAGAGCTGGGGACTTGTAATCCCAGTTGCAAGTAGGTTGAGGATGGAGATGGAAAAGAGACCAGCCTGGGAGGGTTAGCAAGACCCAGATTCAGAATAAGAAAGGACGTGCTCTTGCCCATCTAGATGCGGCTCTAGCACCATTTGTGCCCCTAATGGAGTGGCCTTCCTCAGTGACCTGGGCCTGTCTTCTTAGCATACAATGAGAAGGTCAGTCTCCTAGCTACCTTCTGGCTGCAGTTCTCTGACTGCTTGCCATCCTGTGAGGGTTCCCCAGAAGGACTGGCTCTTCCCAAATGGGGCCCCGGACCTCTCTGATGAATTTTGTGAGCGATGGCTGCAGGTCCTGGTTTCCGAGGGCCAGAGCAGGGGTGTCCCGGGAGGAGCCGCGTTTGCTCAGGAATCACAGTGGAAGCCAGGGGTTTCCTCCATGTTCAGATCTGGCCTGGACTTGGGATAGGTGAGCTGGAGCCCTGTACCCCACACCCGACCCCTGCACCCCCACTGTCCTGCGGATGGCCCAGCCTGCCCGGGGAGAAGGTGGGGACCTGACCAAGGGTGTGGGTGCTGGCGTGTGTGCATGCTGATAAGATTTTCTCCCTGAAGAAACATGTTCTGGCTTCGCCCTGAACTTTAGCTTTGGTCTCTGAAAAGGTTTTGCAGAGTCTTGTGGGAACATAAACATTTGGCAGATTTTTTTTTCCCCCCTGAAAGCTATTTCTTCTCTTTTTTTTTCTTTTTCTGGGAACTTTAGCCAGTAAGATCAAGGCTTCTCCACCCTCCCTCCTCCTCCTCCTCCTCCTCTTTGTGAGACACCCAACCCCCCCTCTCCTCCCCTAAATCAAAACAAAGTTAACTGGTGTGGACTGGGAATCGTCTCCCGGCAAACTGGGCCGGAAGAGAGGAGGGAAGGCTCTCCCAGGAGGAGAAATTACCAGGGAGGGGAGAGAGAAAAAACACCAAAAGGCATCCGTGGTGGAAAGCGAATTCCAGACATTTAAAATTCTTTTGGTTTTAATCATCTCGGAGGCCGAGCAGCGCTGTGGGCTGGGGGAAGGGACCAAATGAAAACCAGGGCCATCTCCTGGACCCGGCGCCCGGGAACCTGAGTCTGACTGAGAAGTCCAAAGCCCTCCTTCGCCCCTTCTCTGCCCAGACCCCCTGCACCCCCTGGGGCTGGGGAGAGCCCTTCCCCGCACCCCTCCTTGGGTCTCCTTTCACAGGCTCGGCTTGCCCTTGGTTGGAAAGCAGTGACCTTTGCGTTTGCCAGCCAGATTGCAAGTTCCCCAAGGCCCCGGATTATGTTTTGTTCAAAACAAAAAACACCACCAACAAACAACAAATACCGGCCTCTTTCAGAGGGTGCCTGGGCCCCCTCCCTGTGGGCTGGGCCCCGCAGACGAGGCCTCTTTTCCTCATTAGTGAAGCGGAGGCCTTTAAAGTGCAGGGAGCTCAGCGGAGCCTGGAGATGGAGGGGAGGTGTGTTCTGGAGGCCACCTCGGGGTCCCCTCAGGGACTGCCCTGGGGGGGTGCAGCCATGTCCCTGAGGCCTGGGGATGTCGGGGTCTCCTTGTCCCTCGGTCAGCGACAGCCCCTGACACTGGTGGCTAGAAATGGGGTGGGGGGCAGTGGGGTGTGTTCAGGCACTTCCCCAGGACCTAGGGAGTCGGGGAATTTTGTTAGCTTGGGTGGCCAGATCAGAGGGAAGCGGGGTCCAGGGAGCAGAAGTCAGCGAAGCCACACTTGGCAACCTCCCCCAACAGCAAGGTCGCTATTGGTCTGATTTCCTCTGCAGGCAGCCCTGTTCTCATTCTCCACCACCAGCTCTTTGTCCCACTCCACACTCCTCCACCCTCTACTTTTTTAAAATTTTGATTCTTGGGGCCTTTGTGGGTTTTTTTTGTTTTTGTTTTTGTTTTAAGGATTGAACCCAGGGGTGCTCAACCACTAAGCCGCATCCCCAGCCCCTTTTTTTATTTTATTTTTTAAATATCGAGACAGTGTCTGGCTAAATTGCTGAGGCTGGCCTCCATCTTGTAGTCCTCCTGCCTCAGCCTCCCAGGCCACTGGGATTCCAGGCGTGCACCACCACGCCTGACCTTTGTCGTTTTTGTTTTTGTTTATTTCATAGAGAATCTTCCACCTCGCTCCTCCAGCTTCCCCCGGGCTGATCTGGGGATCTTAGATGAGGATCTTAGGTTGATGGTAGGGTTGATTTCACCTCTTCTTGGACTGTTGCTTCCTAGAGGAGTCTTGGGCTCTTTCAGGGCCTCCCTCTGTTTGGCTGTAGAAAAGGGAGCTCGCTGGAGGATGCTGGTGATGCCAGAGGCCCAGGGTGATGTGCTCTTCAGCTTCTGGGTAAAAGGGCAAGGTCTGGAGTTCAGACTACTCTGTGCGAATCCAGGAGCTGCTTCCTCCAGTCCGGGGGACTTTTGTGTCAGTCATTTCACCTCCTTGCAGAAGAACAGTGCCATCTACCTGGAGTGGTGGAAAAGATTGCATAAAATAATCTGTAGAACCCTTGGCACAGTGTCTGAGATGTCCGCAGTAGGTGGCATTTATTAGCTCCTACGGTTTCATTGAATCCTAACTACTTCTTTTAAAATTAAAAAACTTATTTTGTGGTACTGGGGACTGAACCCAGTGGTGCCGTACCGCTGAGCTGCACCCCTAGCCCTAAATTGTTGAGGCCGGCCTCAAACTTGTGATCCTCCTGCCTCAGCCTCCCCAGCCTCTGGGATTATAGGCCTGCACCCCAATACCCAGCTCAAATATTTTATGGTGTAGAGTAATGAAAAGAGCCCTGGATTTGTAGTTAGGAGACCTGGGTTCAGATTCGGTCTTCTTAGTCCTGACTTTGATCTTGTGCAAGCCTCTTTTCCTAACTATAACACGGAATTCATGAATCCTGTTGTGTGATATCCTGGCTCCTGCCATCGGGAGTTGAGAATATAAGGTAAAGTGAAGTCCTTGGGGGTAGGGCCCCCTTCTGTGTCTTGGTCTTGCATCTCCTCCCCAGTGCCTGGTATCAGCACTCAGGAAATGGGTTAAATAAGTGATTGAGTATAGAATAATAATCTGTGAACAAACAATGTGGGAATGACTTGCTTTAGGTGGGCACAACTAACTCTCTGGTAGGGTCTGTTTCTCCCCCTGGGCTGGGTAGTTGCCGCAGTCTGGCTGGGCACAAATCACGAGCCACCACACAGCTTGCAGATTCAAACAGCAACTCTTTATTCCCGAACTCACACCAGCCGTCTACAATCACGTTCTGGGGAAATCCACGTTCTCTGCCCAAATCCACGTTCTCTCCCAAATTCACCTTCACTGGGCTTCTGTCTCCCAAAATATACTGTCTGAATCCCGTGAGAACTCAAGGGGAACTTAGGCAGCAGGATACGCCCTATTCCCAGCAGGAATAATCTTAAACCTTAAACCTGGAACCTAAACTGGGAACGCCCTAAACCCGATTATGTTAAACCAGGAACACCCTAATCCGCCCTGGTCCTTGAGCAAGGTCAACTACATTCAATGTCACTGCAAAATGTCAGCAACATGGGGTACGCTGGCAAGGAAATTGTCATACCTACTTGGCTAATGGCTCCCAGCAGGTAGTCGCATCCTGGACCTCCACCCACTGAAAACCAGAAGCACCTCCCATTCCAGGTGTGACAATAAACAACCCTCCAGCCAGGTGGCATGATGCACACCTGGAATCCCAGCTGCTCAGGAGGCTGAGGCAGGAGGATCCCAAATTCAAGGCCGATTTGGGCAACTTAGTGAAACCCTGTCTCAAAAATAAATAAATAAATAAAAAGGACTTGGGATGTGGCTCAGTGGTAGAGGGCCCCTGAGTCTGATTCCTGGTGCCTCAAAAAATAAAATATATACATGAGAGGTTTATATTGTTGCGGAAATATTCAGTCTGCGAGCTCATTTTGGAAGTGATGAGGTTTCCATATGAGCCATGCCTAACTTAGGTGAGTGAGTCTGGGCCAGGGAGACAGGAGGTGGCCAAGTCACCTGGGTAACCCACCAGGGAGGGTGAGTGGAGGCCCTGACCTCCCCGAGGAACACCTGGGGTTGTGGTCAGGGTCGGTGCCGTATCTGGTGGACGCGGGAGTCCTGGAGGGGCCAGGTGCTGGCTGCTGCTCTCGCCGGCCACCCCCCAGCCCTGCCATAGCGGCCAGCCACCTCCTGGGAGGGCCGGGGCACCTGAAAAGAGTTGGAAACTCACAGATTTAATCCAACCCCTCCCTGTTAGAGACAAAACCCAGGAGGACCTTAGGGTGAGTGAGTCACTGGCCTAGAGCCGGGTTGGAACTGGAGGCTCCCCCTTGGCCTCCTCCTCCCCAGCCAACCTCCTTCCCTACTCTCTGGAAATCTACTGCTGCCTCCCCCACCCCTCGCCCCCCCATGGCACAGATCCTGATGTCCTCCGTGACAGGACAGGACCTAGAGGCCCATTTCTGTAATCCTAGTGACGCGCCGAGGCAGGGGGATGGCAAGTTGGAGGGCAGCCTCAGCCACCCCGTGAGACCCGGCCTCGAAATAAAGACTAGAAAGGGGGCTGGGGCTGGGGCTCAGTGGTAGATCCCTTGGGGTCAAGCCCTAGTGTGTGTGTGTGTGGGGGGGGCAGGAACAGTTCCTGGGGGCGCAGGGTGGTGACCGAAGGAACCTGCTTGCCCACTAACTGCTGGAGGAAGGGGGTGATCCCCAGAGCATATAGGGTGACGCCGCTCCCAGATGATGCCCCGCCCTTTCCAGAGAGGCCCTGATCTGTCAACCTCTGCCCCCCTCCCTCCTCAGCACCCCCTCCCTCCTCAGCACCCCTTCTCTTGCCGTCCTGGCAACCAGGGGATTAGGGCTTGGAAGTCCAGAGA
Organism: Marmota marmota marmota; assembly: GCF_001458135.2. Classification (NCBI taxonomy): domain Eukaryota; kingdom Metazoa; phylum Chordata; class Mammalia; order Rodentia; family Sciuridae; genus Marmota; species Marmota marmota. The sequence goes on along the minus strand of NW_026000079.1, from coordinate 379,162 downwards.
CGGGAGAGGGTTCAGAGAGGAGGCAGGTGGAAGGAGGTAATGAGAGAAGGAGGTGATGATGATAAGGAGCCCCTGGGCGCTGGGGGGCGGGGAGCCGAGGGCAGAGGGGAAGGTGGAGGGAAGAGAGAAACCTCATCCCCTAGAAAGAGAGGGAAAGGTGGGGGGGGGGG
>NW_026000079.1:374857-377994 GCF_001458135.2 Marmota marmota marmota | reverse complement strand
TTTTTTTTTTTTTTTTTTTTTTTTTTTATTTTGAGACCGAGTCTTGCCCCGTTGCCCAGGCTGGCCTCTCACTTACGATCCTCCTGCCTCAGCCTCCCCAATTGCTGGGATTAGCAGGTTGATGCCACGGCACCGGGGCTCTCTCCCTCCCTTGGGGGGTAAAATAAGGTCTTTGTAGGATGAAGAGGTCTTTGGTCAGATAAACGGGGGCGTTTCTGGACACCCCGAGTACCTGATGCTTGGGTGGTGAGCTTGCTTCCTTCCTGGATTGTTCCAGGTGAGGCCAGCCTCTGGGTCCAGCCTGTGTGGACTGGGCCCTCCAGCCGCTGGGTTGTGGGGGTGTTTGGGGTGTTCCCCCAGGAGAGTGCCCGCTGGCCAGGCCTTCATTGTCTCTTGCCACTGGCTTTTCTGTGACTCTTCTGGGGATTTTTCCAGACCTCAAGATGCCAAAAGCTGAGCTGGTATTTATGGGGCTAGGCGTATCAGCAGTATTTCTATTTCTTTTCCTTTTCCCTCCCTCCCTCCCTCCCTCCCTCCCTCCCTTCCTCCCTTCCTTCCTTCCTTCCTTCCCTCCTTCCTTCCTTCCTTCCCCTCAATCCAGCAGACAGAGCTTTCTTCCTTCTTAGCCGAGTCTCCCAGGGCCCCTCACCCAGCCCAGACAGCACAGTAGCCCGTGGCCCCTTGCCCCATCTCCCTCGTGGAATAATCCTCTGGGTTCTCCCTCCCCCTGTCTTCAGATGCCTCCCCAGAAATTGTGACTATCCGAGAGGGCCGTGATGTCCTCTCCTTCCTCTCATCTCAGGAGGCAGCTCTGAGCCGGGGGCTGAAAGAGCTAAGTCGGAAGAGTCCTGTTTTATGTCCTCGCTCTCCCGCCCACGGCCACAGCCCACCTCCAGTCCGTTCCTGTAGGAACTCACAGTTTTATCCCTGGACCAAGCCAGACAGTCCGACGGTTTGGGCCCCCTCAGGAACCGCTTTTCCCGAGCTGAGCATCTGGCCTAGTGCCACCAGCCTGCCCCGAGTGAGGAATGTTCTAAAGAGCAGTCCTGTGAAAACCCTTGGAGTATTTATGGCAGGGATGTCATCCAGGATATGGTTCAACACATCCTAGTGTCCTTTTATGAGGATCTGTGGGTGAAAGTTCCAGGGCAGTACTTTTCCTAAGTCATCGGGTGGTTTTTGTTTTATAGACACAATAAATTATGTCACGGATTTTGCATTTTTCCTTTTTTGCATTGGGTGCCGGGAAGCTCGGGACTGGACCTTGCCATTGGCCTCTGAGGCATGGGAGATCCTGTGGCGCGTGTTTCCTGGGTTAGGTTTCCCCCACCTCCATTCATTTCTCCTGTCTGTATTTGCTCCCCTAAACACCACCACACCCATCCAGCATCTAGTCTTAATTTATATTGTATTATATTTACTTATGACTAGTATTTGCAGTCCTGGGGACTGAATTCAGGGGCACCTTACCTCTGAGCTACATCCTGGCTCTTTTTGTTTTATTTTGAGACAGGGTCTTGCCGAGTTGCTCAGGCTGAACTTGAACTTGCAATCCTCCTGCCTCAGCCTCCCGAGGAGCTGGGATTAATTCTAGGCCTGTGCCACTGTGCCCGGCTTTATCGATATTTTCTATAACCGACCAAAGGTGTACAGAGGTGTGTGGCCTCAAATCTTTGATGAAGTCAGTAAACTCATTAAGTGAGCTAAACTACATGAAACTGGAAAAATCGTAAGACAGCAGTGAGAAAGTCAGCTACTATTTTAAGGAAACAAATATCACAAATTGTCTCTAATCTTCCTTTAGAGGCACCGTAAAGATGCACCAGAGGCTGTAGAGAGCTGTCCAGATTAAAGGCCGTCGGTAAATATAGTTAACACCCAGTTGACCCAGGAGGAGGGGGAGCTTCCCCGGGGATAACACCCAGTCTCTGATTTTTTTTAACCTTCTGTTTTTTTATTTTCTCCATCAAACTTTGGAATGCATCCTGGTGATAATGATGATGATAATAATCAGATTTGCCTTGCTTATTAGAGTTGACTCGGACTGCTATTTAAATGAGTTTCTAATTCCCTGCTCCCACCAAGACTGACAACCGAGACATCCTGGGTGGCAAAGGGACTCAGCCTGCCCGGGATTAAGATTTTTCCATGGATAATCTCCAAAGTGAGGATCCTGTGTTTGAATAATTGAGAGCTGACAGCGTTTCGATGGATGGGTCTTGCCTCGCCAGATGAGGGAGAGGCCGAGGTCTAGGGAAGACAGAGGGGTTGGCTGACCAGAGGGGCTGACGGGGGGCGGGGACCTCTCTGTTGGTCACCCTGCCCTAGCTCAGGTGAGTCCAGCCCTGAATTCTTTATTTCTTTCCCTGTTGGTTTCCACTGGGCCTTTCTTTTGGTCCTGGGGGAAAAGGAAAAAAAAAAAAAAAAAAGAAGAAATAATTGCCACAACAGCCCTGTTTTGTTTAACCCCACATGGTTTGAGTGCTTACTGTATGCTTGGCCCTTTTAGGTGCTATGATGTGCAGGACCCTTGAAGGTCTTCTTCCTGTGTGTGTGTGGGGGGGGATCCGAGGTCATTTCTCACTTCCCAGTTGGAGAAGCTGCTCAGTGCGGCCCAGGAAGGGGGCATCTCTCCTCACCCTTCCTGCTCCTTCTGTGGAGGCCTTTGCAGCCCTTCCTCAGTTTCTCTGTTACCCTTTTAACCCTCCCTCTCGGGCCGCCATTCTCCATTCACATGTTCAAGACTTCTCTGCTTGATTTCTGATTCATCATTTTTGGTACCTGGGACTGAACCCAGGGGTGCTTTACCACCGAGCCACATCCCCAGCCCTTTACCTTTTGTGTTTTTGAGACAGGGTCTCCGTAAGTTACTCAGGGCCTTGCTAAGTTGCTGAGGCTGGCCTCAAACTTGTGATCCTCCCGCCTCAGCCTCCCAAGTTGCTAGAATTACAGGAGTGAGCCAACACACCCCTTCTCCTTTATGTCGATATAAGAAAGAATTTTTAAGAAAGAATATAGTTCTGCACTGATTCTCTTTCTTTCTTTCTCTCCAAACAAACAACAGAAAACCTCTTTCTCAATTACTTACAAGGAGGGGGAGATACCCTCCCAATCTCTCTTTTTTTTTTTTTTTTTTT
>NW_026000079.1:360930-374849 GCF_001458135.2 Marmota marmota marmota | reverse complement strand
GTTTGGGGGTGGAGGACAGGCCTGGAGGCCCCTGTTTGGGGGTGGAGGACAGGCCTGGAGGCCCCTGTTTGGGGGTGGAGGACAGGCCTGGAGGCCGGGCCATGTGCTGCCCCACTTTCCAGCCTGGGCGCTGAGAGGGGAGAGGAGTGGAGGTGAGGCCCTGGGGGAGACCTGTGGGCAGGTGGGAGGCTTCCTGGCCCCTGTCCTGGACCCCCTGGAAGTGAGTGAGGCGGCCCAAGAGCACGAGAGGGTAGGTGAAGGGTAGGTGACGTGGGCAGAGAGGGGAGGTGTGGGGCCAGGTTCCACCCAGTCGGCTGCTCTGGGACGTTGGGCAGCCAAAATTCAGACTTGACTCTTGAGGAAGAGTGAAAACCAAGGGGAGGCGGTGGCACTGTCGAAGGGGTTGAGAATGGGCCAGCCCACCTTGGGCGGTGGTGCACACCTGTGATTCCAGCAACTTGGAGGCTGAGGCCGGAGGGTAACAAATTTGAGGCCAGCCTCAGCAACCTCTTGAGAGCCTGTCTCAAGACAGTAAGGGCTGGGAATGTGGCTCGGCGGTGAGCGCCCCCTAGGTCCAGTCCCCAGTACTGCCCCCCAAAGGCACTAGACTGAAGATGTAGACACAGGACTTGGGGTTCAGGGAGGGCTGCAGTCCTGAGGGGAAGGTTAAAGGGGACGGCACCCCTTCCTCGGGTGCTGCTGGGACTTTCCGGTGGAGAACGATTTGTGGCAAGTGTTTTCAATCCTCGGCTGAGTTTTGCCCCCGGCACCTGGTGTTGATGTGACGCGTCAAGAGAGAATAGGACCCAACTTGAATATGAGCCTGAACAACACATAATGAGGAGGAGAAATTCGCCTCTGTTATTGCTGCTGCAAAGTTACATAAGATTCATTTAGACGACTTGGGAGCATCCTCCTCATTCCTGTCCCCATATCTCTGGCTTGAAACCGAGGCACAGAGCCTCCACCCTGCTTTCTAGAAGTCCCCAGGTCAGGCACACTGCCCGAGAGCAAGGCCCGCCGTGTCTGGGCCTGGAGCAGACGCTGAGCAAAGGCGTGAATCCAAGAAGTCAGGACGTGTGGGCCCAGGGGAAGGGAGGAGAGGGGCAAAAAGATGGAGGAACAAGGACCCAGGCTTGGCTCCTGCGGTGTGGGAGGAGAGGAAGCAAACCCAAAAAGCATCGAATTATCCCTGGAAGATTCTAGAAGGACCAGGTGGAATCAGGAGGGAGTGAACTCTGTGCTGTGTTATAATTTCTACACTCAGGCGGGCCGAGGAAGGCTGTGGGGCATTTGGCAGAGACTTTGGGTGGTTGGAAGGGGGTGATGGGGGGTGGCAGTGGGGGTGACTGTGTAGGGGACCGTTGTGATGGACGGTCAGGCCGCAGATGTGCCCAGGCAGAGCTCTGGACGCTGCTTTTCCCTGGGGCCACTGAACTTGGGTGGAGGGAGGCCCGGGGTGGAAACTGCAGGCCTAATTGCTAGGTCTTTCAGCTCTCGGAGGGAGCAGGGGCAGGAAATTCCTCAAATTCCAGGCTCGTAGGATCATTGCTGAGCGTCAACCGCAGAGCCGGGGTAAAAGGCCCGGCGGCGGCCGGGGAGAGCGGCCTCCTCTCCATCTTCTTCCCCCTTCAGTTTTCAAACAGCAGCCGACTCAGAAGGGTCTGCAGGGGCTGTCCCCTAAGAGAGAGGCCCCAAACACCACAGGGCTCGGTGGAGAGAAAGCTCCGGGTTCTGGGGTCCCAGAGAAATGAGCCTGGAATCCAGTTAGAGATTCAAAACACACTCTGTTGTGGACAGGGACAGGAGTTTTTTTTCCCCCCAGGGTGAATGTTTTTAGCTCTCAGAAATAACCAGTGGAGACGAACTTGCTCCTGGAGAACTTAGGCGAGATCTGTCTTGTTGGGATGGAGGGAGACCACGCCAGGAGCCTGGAGCTCAAGGGAAGGGGTGCTGGGGTTGACCCGCATTTGCATTTGCTCTAAGGGGAAAACCAATCAGGTCTTTCTCCTCCTGTGACACCAGGTCACGCCACCTCCCTGTTCCCTGGATGGTACAGAACTCCGTTTGGATCTGCCTTCTAGGTGCACCTCACAAGCCATCAGAAGGCAGTCTTCTCATTCTCCCTCCTTCCAAAAATGACCTGTTTTTTCCTTTGGGCTTCCAGAGCAAATGCTCTTCCTTGGACAGCAGATTCCATTTTAATCACAGGGACTTGTTTACTGCCATCTCCTGCAGGAGACCAACCCTCCTTAGGTCAGGGAATATGACTTCTTGTTTGTAAATTCCCTCTGACCTCTTTTCTCAGTGCACAGGAGGGTGACAGCCATGCGGTAAGCAGAGGCATACACACACACACACACACACACACACACACACACACACACCAAAGCCTGTTGAGTGAATATCTGAGTGCTTTGAGGGTGGATTATCCACTTGGTGGGTCCCCATAATGAGGTTTAATTCGAAGTCTGGTTCCTATTCCAACCCAGTTCTTCACACTATCACTTAATACGTGCTTAGAGAATGCAAACACTTTTTTAATATTATCTTCCGCAGAACATAATTAGGTGCTGCTAAAAATTCATTATCATGCTTTCCGATGCCAAAAAGAAATGACTTTTGCATTATCCACACCACCGCTTTTCCTCAGTGGTGTGGTTAACCGAGGTGTGATTCTTTTCCCTGTCATTGATGACGGGGATGCCCCCCCCCCAAAAAAAAGGACAGTTGGATTTATAGGTCTGAGGAGGAAGAAGCAGTGGCCCGTGCCCTCTGACATCCTTTCTTCTCAGTTGCTAAGTGTCCTGGGATCTGCACAGATTGCAACCTTAAAGTGGCCTTTGGGGGATGGCGTCTAGGAAGGCTCTCCACCCAAACCTCAAAAATTCCATCAGGAATGCTGGATCCCATAGTCCCATAGTGGCGCATCCCTGGAAATTCCAGCTACTCAGAGGCTGAGGCAGGAGGATCACAAGTTCAAGGCCGGCCTGGGCAACTTAGTGAGGCCCTGTCTCAAAATAAAATAAAAAGGGCTGAGGGTGTAACTCTGTGGAAGAGCACCCCTGGGTTCAATCCACAGGACTTGGGGACAAAACAAGGTGGATCCCTGAACAAGAGAGGTTTTTCACTGCATTAGGATGCAGTTTCTCTATTTTTTTTTTTTTTTAATGCAGAATCAGGCAGGCTGTCACCAATGTGACTCTTTGTTGGGTGTGATTGGATCCCCTGGTGGAAGTATTGTAATGTTGTGGAAAGTGTCCTGTCTGAGCCATTACCCTTATCTTAGTTTCCTTCCTGACTCTGCTGCTAATGAGCTGTGTGACTTTGAACAAGTTGCTTAACCTTGCTGGGCTTTAGTAACTCCCAACGTGAGGAGGTTGGGCTAGCCAAAGGCTCTTTTTAGCTCTAGCTTTTTGTGTAAGTCTGTAATTGAGGTTGGAAAGAAATGTGCATATACATGATTTTTGAGTGAAACTATTTGCTGCCTATAATAAGTTACCGTAGGTTATAATAGCTTCTATAATAAGATACATTATAAAAATGTTTTCAACCCTTCTCCTCCTCCCTTTCCTGGAGAAAACTAAACTCTCCCCCCACCCCAATGCCCCAGACTCAGTGGGCGAGTCATCTGTAGATTAGGGACTTTTTTCTCTTGATACTGGTGATTGGAGCCCCAGGGTGCTCTACGACTGAGCCACACCCCCAGTCCTTTTTATTTTTTCATTTTGAGACTGGGTCTAAGCTGCCCAGGCTGGCCTTGAACTTGGGATCCTCTTGCCTCAGTCTCCTGAGTCCCTGGGATTACAGGTGTGCGCCACTGTGCCCAAAGGTGATCGATCCATTCTTTCCCCCATCTCTCTTCGCGGTTCACACCTGCTTCTTTTACGGGCTCTTTGCAGGGGACTTTCCTTTTCTGTTCACTTGTAAGTCCCAGAGGCAAATTGTTCCTGTTGTTACCAGGATCTCCATAAACAACCTCAGATAAATATGATGTAGCCTGGGGCCTTAAATACTGGAGAGAAGGAAATAGCCCTGGGTGTGGCCAGGTGTGGCCTGGATGGCACTGGTTTGGCCAGACTTCCTTAAAGACACTGACTGCAGCCGGGCTCTGAAGGAGGGGCCGGGCTCGGGTTGCAGGGGCAGGAAGAGTCCTCCAGGTGTGTGGGGGCGCCTTTGGGGTTGGTGAGGCTCAGGGGCTCAGTGGGTAGCTGTTACAGCCTTACGCACCTGGATTCTTAGTAGGCAGGTTCTCAAGACGTACATCAACGTGATGGGATTTGAGAGGCTCCACTCCAAAGTCTGGGCACATGGAACTGAGGAAGGCAGGATGCTGGGGGGAGTCTGAAGGGTCATTATCATCCTGAGGAGGCCAGGGGTGTGCCGGGGGGGTGGAGAGCATTTTAGGTATCTGGAGGAGGGGGGTTTCAGAAGACATCCTTACAAGCTTTGACCTGTGCTGAACAACTACTGTGGGCTGGGGGGGGGGCAGATATGGGAGGGACCGTACAGGTGATCCAGTCCTGAGAAGGGATGCAGACACCCTGGCCCCAAGCCCTGGTTCAGGATTCCCATTGTAATGCTCCATTCCATTCCAGGGCCAGCCGCTGTCTTCTCTCTCCCTCCCTCACCCCCTCTTTTCTTTCTTCTAGGAACTGAACCCAGGGGTGCTCTACCATTGAGCTATAGCCCCAGCTGATTTTCTTTGGAGATAGGTTCTTCCTAAATTACCCAGGCTGCCCTTGAACTTGCGATCCTCCTGCTTGACCAGGGCCCTGCTGTAGCTAAGTACCACCCGTGGACTTTGACCTCCGTTTCCCTGCTTTCTTTGTATCTAGTGCCCAAGGGGCTCCACTGGGTAGAGGGACACATCTCAGGATCCATACTATACGCGTGTCACATCCCAGGATCCCTACTATGCGCGTGTCGCCCTCCTAGGGTATAAAGTCAGGGATTGCTCCAAATCTTTTCCAGCCATCCACATCCAGGCCCTAAGATTAGACACCCCCCCACACACAGCCTGCAGAAGAATCACACAGTGACTTAACTGGAGAGGAGGGAGAGAGGACCCAAGTGTTCAGGCAAGTGTCGATTGACCAGACTGCTCTAGCGCCTTCCACAATTCCTTTGACTGGTTAGTGTGAGGACATCTGCAGACCTTCTGCCCACCTGCCAGGGGCCCCAGCCTGCTTCTGGTCTGTTTCTTTCTGGGGAACTCATCTGTGTGTGCTCAGTGGGTGCATGTGACAGGAGATCTTGGATTGGGTCCAGGAGGAGCAGGAAGGAGCTCACAGCGACCACCCTAGAGGATGTTAGGGCCCGCAGGTGTCTTCTTAAGTTCCTTCTGGGAGCCTGTGTAGCCCCTGCCCTCCCTTCTGCATGGCCTGCAGCCAGGACACGTGGGCCACCCAAATGCAAGGTTCCTGGTCTAGAAGGTGGTGCCGTTCCCCTGGGGTCTTGGAAAGAGCAAAAAGTGCAAATTGTGTCCTGGCGATCTCCTGGGCCAGACTGTGTCATCCTTGTCTACAAAGACTCTTCCTCCGCCTCTGCTGGGGGGAAGACTCTGTAGTCCTAGGTGGTCAGCAGCATGTCTTCATTTCAGTTAGCTTCAGTTGGCCAAGTGTTCCTAGAGAGCCAGGCACTGTTAGGTGCTGAGGTTGCCAGCCCTGCAAGGGCTCACATCTAAGCAAGTTTCCATTTAAGATCAACAACACTGGTCTCAAGTATAGCAGAGACTGACTGCAGAGAGAGGCACTTTGACGCAGAGAACAGGAAACATGATAGTAGTAGACATCCCTGACCCCCAGATCTTCCCTTGACCATCAGTTCTCTGGGGAGCAGACAGGTTGCTACAATGGAGAGAAAACAAGAAGAGGAATTAGAAGACTTGATGTTTACTCTTAGCTTTGCCATTAATGTACCATATGCCCTGGGAAAACCACACACCCACTGGCTTCAGTGCCCTCATTTTAATAACTCTCTCTCTCTCTTCCCCCCCCCCCTCTCTCCTTATTTATTTATTCACTTTTTAATTTTGGGGGGGAGGTACTGGGGATTGAACTCAGTGCCACTCGACCACTGAGCCATATCCCCAGTCCTATTTTGTATTTTATTTAGAGACAGGGTCTCATTGAGTTGCTTAGCGCCTCACCATTGCTGAGGCTGGCTTTGGACTCACGATCCTCCTGTCCCAGCCTCCTGAGCTGCTGGGATGACAGGCGTGCGACACCGTGCGCAGCTACTTTTTAATTTTGATACATCAATTTTCCCAAGCTGGTCTTGAATTTGGGATTCTCCTGCCTTGGCCTCCCAAATCACTGGGATTATATGCATGCACTGCCCATGCCCAGGCCCTGATTCTAAATTGACATGCGATTAAATAGTTTCCTAGATCTCTTCTGGATTTAAGGTGGGGTCAACCCAGGAATGCTTCCTGGAAGAAGTACAGTTACACATTTTTGATTTTATTTTGTGATCCTGGAGATTGAACCCAGGGACACTCTGCCTCTGAGCCACATGCCCTGTTCTTATTATTTTTATTTTGAGACTGGCTCTTGCCAAATGCCCAGTTGGGCCTCAAACTTGCAATGGTTCAAATTATAGGCGTGCACCACACACCCAGCCAAGAGGTGCAATTATAGAAAGTGGGAAGGAAACAGTTTTGGGGGCTGGAGCTAGGCCCGTGGTGCACACCTATAATCCCAGCCACTCGGGAGGCTGAGGCAGGAAGATTGCAAGGTTGAGGCCAGTCTGGGCAATTTAATGAGACCCTGTACCAAAATACAATGGGGTGTAGCTAGGGGTGTAGCCTAGTGGTAGGACACTCCTGGGTTCAATTCTCAGTACTGGGGGAAAAAAAAAAAGTTATTTTGTTGGAAAGACATCCTGCTGTCTAATATTATCTTAGGACAATGGAGATAGGAAGTCAGGGAGGAAGGGAGGGAGATAGGGGTTGGGACTGGCATTGTGAGCAGCCGTGTTAGAATGGTGGCCCTGCAGGGTGGCCCTGGTTGCAGACTGCCTACTGGGCAGCAAAAGTTTTCAGAGGAGAACTGGCAACAGGCCAGGCAAAGGCCATCTGGGTGCCCTCCCTCCGGCAAGTCCCCCTCCCTCCGGCCCCGCTGGGCCTGTCCTGACCTCAGAACTAGTCAGCTCACCACAGGCTGCATTTTTAGAAGGACAGGGGGCGGCGGTGTGGCCGAACCAAGTTGAGTTGGAACTTTTTGCCCTAAACTGCGGAAACCAGACCCAAAAAAGAGGTGCTCCCTTCAGTCCTCAGCAGCAGCCGTTGGGGGGCCCAGGAGTGGCCGGGATGCACCTGTGGCCAGGATGACCCAGATGAGGCCTCCCTGAAGCCTGCGCTCTTGCCTCCTCTCCTCCGTGGAGGGGGCCTCTCCTTGGCCTTAACCCCTGAACTGTCATCTGTCCCTCTCCCCCATTTTCTCATCGCACCAGATGGACCCGAGGACTGGTTTGGGGGTGGCAGAGAGCAGGTTAGGAAGGGGGTACAGGTGGGAATGGGGAGACGGTGAGGAGAGGGAAAGAGAGGCTCACAAGGAAGCAGAGTCGGAAGTAAATGGAGCAGAAGAAGGAGGTGGAGATGCGAGGAAGGAGGGTCGGGAAGCCAGGGACAGAGCCAGCTAGGGATGCCGCGGGAGAAGGTCACGGAGCCAGAGAAAGGAAACCAAGGAGCCCTGGAAAGGTGGCCGGATAGAGGAGGAGAGGAGGGAGGGTGACGCGGGACTGGAGCTATGGGGCCAGGAGGGTGAGGTGGGCGAGGGAGATGAAGGAGACGCCGAGGAGAGGGCGGGCGCGGGCGGAGGCACAAGAGGCACGCATGGCCGGTTTCATGAGCCTCTCTGCTCTCCCACTCCCCAGGAGCAGCGGCTGCTAATGATGCCTCCATCCTCCCGGGCAGGAGGAGGCCAGGAGGGCCCAAGAAATGCCCTCACCAGGCAGAGCAGCGCGGGGCAGTGGGCTGGGAGCAGGGCCGGCCGGGCAGGGGCAGGAGGGGGTGCTGATGTGGCAGGAGAGCAGGGGGGCCCTGCCCTGCACCCCCACGCCCCTCCCCGGCCGCCCGCTCAACAGCACCAGGGTGGCGGTGGAGGAGGGCACCTATGTTGCCTGGTGCTTTGGCACCGCTTTCCTCCCGGGTAGATCATCAGGAAGCCGAGACCATGGGAGGCGGGGACAGGGAGGAAGAGCTTCAGGCAGGGCGTTCCTCCACCCACCCCACGATGGGGCCTTTGCCCGTGTCCAGGGTCCGCTCCTGACGCTTCACTTCCACATCTCGGAGGCCCAGAAGGCAAGGGGGGGGGCAGGGAGTGCTTCAGGCTCAGGTCTGTCCACCCTCCTCCCCACCCCTGTCCTCTGGGTGACCAGGAGTGGTCTAGACCTACCTTCTCTCTGGATTTGCCTGTTTGGACTCCCTGAGCAATTCGCTCTACACAGAGGCAAAGGGAAGATGACCGGTTTGTGGGAGCTGGTGAGAGATGGGGCACGAGATCCTGAGAGAAAAACCAGAGGAGGAGACACTTCGAGAAAGTGGAAAGAGCACCTAGGCCATGTACTAGGATATAATCACTTACAGGTCCTGGGCAAGTTTCTGAGCCTAGTTCACGTACTGACCCTGTGGAGGGCATCTTTTTACTTTCTTTTTTCTCTTTTTTCTTCCACTACTGGGGATTAAACCCAGGAGCACTTGACCACTGAGCCACATCCCCACCCTTTCTCTTTTTTATTTTGAGACAGGCTCTCACTAAGTTGCCCAAGCTGGCCTGGAACTTGGGATCCTCCTGCCTCAGCCTCCGGAGTAGCTGGAATTCCAGGCATGGCCCGCTGTGCCCACTTGTTCAGGCATCTTTCTAAGTGATATTAATGCATTTGACCTTCACAGTGATCCTGGGAGATAAGTAATTATTCTCCCCACTTTACAGAAGGGAAATCTACAGTTCAAAGCTAAATCACTTGTTTATAAAGTCTCATGGCGCAGATGTGCGGGGACAGCTGTGGTTGGAGTCACACAGACTGGCCTGGAGACCGTGATCCTCACCCCACCCTCCAACAGACATGGGGATGATGTAACGGAGTGCCCAGGTGTGGGGAGAATTAGAGGAGCTGAAAGCCCTGGGTGCACAGTAGGTCCTCAATATGTTTGTGTCTTCTCCTATCAAGTCGGTAGATGCTGAATTGCCACGCGAGTAGCACAGCCAGAAACCTCACAGCAAGGACAAATCACTTCCTATTAGGGTGTCTGGAGAAGACTTGACCTTCAGGAAGAAATAATAGCACTTATTATATAGAACTCAGTCCTACGGGTAGGACGGGGGCAGCCCCAGGGGACACGTGATCATCCAGAGACTACAGAAAGGACAGACACTGTTCCCCACGTGGGTTCTACTAACGCTGTTTCTGCCGAGTCTCTCGTGGGACCTGCTCCCTTCTGCCTCCAAGTTTGGAACATTCCAGGTAGCCTGCCCTATCTCTTTTCACCACCAACCCTTGACCTTCCTCTGCAAAACCAGCCACAGAGCTCCTGTGGGCATGAGTTGATCAGTCTTGTCTGCCTGCCCAGGTCTGCTGATGCCTGGGTCCTCGGGGTACCCTTGCGTGGTAATTTACACTAGTCGGTCTATTACTTAAAGCCTCCCTAATGCTAAGGATTGTGTGGCTGTAGCTGTGTGGTGGGTCCCATCCAGAATAGCTAGACATAGGCCAATGCAACTTCAATGAAATTCAGGAAGAATCTGAGATATAGCTTTCCTCTTTATTTAATTTTTACTAGAGTCCCATGAAGTGGATATCATCTCCACTTGATAGGTGGACAAACTGAGAGAGGCAAATTTTCTTGCCGTCAATCGATTAGAACTAGGTAGAGGTGGGATGCAGACCCTGACCTTTCTCTGGGCATTAATTCCACTGCCCAGCGCCGTCTGCTGAAGATTACCCTACCCTGAGGCCTCATTTCTTTTTAAGTTGGAATAAATGACCTTTATCTTTGTGGTCATCTGATCCAACCTTTATTAAGCACATAATTGTGTCTGGCTCCGTGTGGGTACAGTAGGAGGAGAGGCGTAAGGCCCAGCCCCTGCCTTCTGGGGCTGCCGTCCAAGCCAGAGGCACTGACATGGATAAGCCTGTGCAGGACGTGTGGCCCGCAGAACGAAAACAATGATGTGAATCAACAGCAAAGTATTTACAAGACTGTGCAAGGCCAGGGTACGTGCATTTTAGAGATGGGACAGAATGAGTAACTCTTGCCAAGTTGCCTGGGTGGATCTCTGCAGCGCCGGATCATGGAAGTACATTTTCAGTGGCCGTTTCGAATTCTCTCTCCTTATTGCTACGACAAAAGTTTCTCTCTCTCTCTTTTTCTCTCTCTCCCTCTCTCTCTGTGTGTGTGCACGTGTACTTCTTTTTAAATACTTTTTCTTCAGGCAGCCGGTGCACAATTAAGTTGGTTGTAAGGCAAGTGGTTATGGGAGTCCTATATTTAGATAATGATTGGGAGAATTTTAGCCCTCCTGTAGTAATAGAGTGAAATTTATTCTCCTCCAATATTCATCAAGTTTATCTCTTAACACTGAGCTTTTATGAGATAGAATGAGCACCTATAATATAGGAGGGAGAGAAAGCACCAAGTCGCAACTCTTGAAATCAGAGCGATATGAATTTTAATCCTCGACCTGCTAAGATTGAGTCACATTCCTGACACTGGATGACTTATCAGGGCTTGCTGAGCCTCAGTTGCCTCATATGCAATTGGGAAAATTATCTCTACCTTGCAGGGCTGTTTGGAGAATTAAGTGAGATTGCGTGTGCAAAGCATTCTACCATATGATGGCTTCGTGCGTTCTTTGTTAGATTTTTAATTTCATATTTTTCGGAGGCAAGGCACATGATACAAAATTCAAAAAATGCAAAAAGGGTAAACAGTGAAAATAATTCTTCCTCATCATTTTCTTCTAGCCACCATTTCTTTTCCCTTTGTGTATTTATTTTGGTCCTTATAAAATCCCTGTGTGCTGGGCAAGGTAGAGTTTATGATCCTCATTTTTTAGGTATGGAAATTGAAACCCAGAGAGGGTGAACCATTGACCTGAGGTCACCCAGATGAACACGGTGAGATTAGAACCCAAGTCCTCTTATTGGGACCCCAGCTTTTTGGATTCTACATTGCACACTAGAAGCTATGGCTAAAGACCAGCCCCAAGTCTGTGGGGCCATAGGCTCTTGAGAATCCTATGAAAGTTACAAATTGCCCCGTTCCTTATCCCTCACATGCAGATGCCACACTCTTGCATATAATTTTTATCTGTCTGTCTGTCTGTCTATCTATCTATTTGGTGCTGGGGATTGAACCCAGGGGTGCTTAACCACTGAGCCACATCCCCAGCCCTTTTTACTTTTTATTTTGAAACAGGGTCTCACTGAGTTGCTTAGAGCTTCACTAAATTGCTGAGGCCGGCTTTGAACTTGGAATCCTACTGTCTTAGCTGCCGAGACACTGGGATTACAGGCCTGCACCTCCGCACTCAGCTTGCATATAATTTGAGATGATTCTTCAACCAGTAGAAGCCCAAGAAGCCAAACCATCCCAGGGCCTTCTTTACATCCTGAATGGAGTTTTAACTGATGGGGCTTCTCTGGGGAGCACTGACACATGCCCAGTGACCTGCAAGCCAGTTCTGCTCCCCAAGAAGCTCAGGGTCCTGAGCCAAAAGTTCTGATTTCCACTCTCAGCCACAGTCTGTCTTTGCTTTGTGACCTTGCACGAGTCCTTCAGTGTCTCTGAGCATGACTTTCTGTGTTTATTACATGGGGTTGGTGTAGTCCGTCCCGAAAGAGTGATGAACTGACATCTATAAAGTAGTTTTGCAAACTGTGAAATTATAAACAAATCTATGGTGTTACTTCACCCTGTAAGGCCTGGAGGAGGTGAAGAATCCAGAAAAAAAGTAGGCTTGTTCTCACATTTCATCCACCTTGGAGTGCCTTTGTGTGGTTGAGAGAGTCTGTATAGTCACGCACCACCGTGTGTGTGTGTGTGTGTGTGTGTGTGTGTGTTGTGGTCCTGGGGGTCAAACTTAAGGGCTGTCTAACACAGAGCTACATTCCCAGTCCACTTTACTTTTATATTTTGAGACAGGGTCTTACTAAGTTGCTGAAGTTGGCCTCAAACTTTCGATCCTCCTGCCTAAAGCCTCCTGAGTCCCTGATGTTACAGGTGTGCGCCACTCAACCACCCCTGGCTGCACCCGTCCTGTGGATCGGGCATCCCGAACCAGAGTCCTCATCCTAGGTGTGAATGCTGAATCATGTACCCTCATCAAATCTCAAACTCCATCTGCTTATCCCAGTCCAAAGTGAGCAATAATCCCATTATTAAGACGCGTCTCATGAAGACATCTCTAAGATGGAGCCAGCCTGCAGCCCTGTGGAAGCGAGGCAGCTGCCTGGGAAGGCTTCCTTCCCCTCCCCCGTTCATTAATGGTTATGGGAGGTTTTATTCCCCCCAACAAAAGTGTTAATTAGACATCGCTCTGAACAGGGATATTACACAAATGAATTAAATCCCGACCAATCAACAAGCCGGCTCTGCGCTTCAGGTCCCCTGAACGGGAAGGGAATTGAAGGCTGTAATGGGGAACAAATGGTGGGATGTCTTCCCTAATATGGAATAATAGGTAGGAAGGTCTCCTCCGCTCCAGTGTCGCTTCGGTGACGGCAGACACCTTTATCCTCCTGTCTCTTCTGCTGGGACTTCTTCCTTTCTCCCTTTGCTGAACGGGCGGTACGGGCACACACCCCGGCCCAGGAGGCTCCCAGGGTGAGCACGACTCCCGTTGTGTGTCTGAGACTGACCCGACTCCAGGGATGCGTTTTTGAGTCTGCCCTTTAGGCCTGGGGGCCAGGTGTGCTTGGAAAAGATTCTGTGGAGACAGAAGACCTGCAGATCCTTGTCTCTCTGTCACTCCTCACCTTTTATTGCAGACGAGGCCTTGAACCTTTTTTGGGGGAGGCACTGGGGATTGAATCCACGGGTCCTCTACCACTGAGCTACATCCCCGGCCCTATTTTTTGTTTTGTTTGTTTTGATTGTCAGACAGGGTCTCACTAAGTGGCCCAGGCTGGTCTTGAACTTGGCGATCGATCCTCCTACCTCAGCCTCCCCAGTGGCTGGGATGATAGGCATACCCCAGTGCACCCAGTTCACAGGCTGAAAAGTCTTTTGAAAACATTTAAACTGGGAGCAGTGGTGCACGCCTGTCATCCTAGTGACGCGGGAAGCTGAGGCACAAGGGTCACAGGTTTAGGGCCCGTGAAGACCCTGCATCAAAATAAAAAACAAAAAAAGGACTGGGAATATGGCGCGGTGGCAGAATGCCCCTGGGTTCCGTCCCCAGTACCTGAAAAGAAAAGATCAAACATTCAAAAGAGAACAAAATTGGGCGAGATTAAGATTAGGCACTTGGTATGTGATGGTAACTGGGGACTGGGGTCTGGGGAGAGCAGAGCTGAGCGGAGAAGTCAAGGCAGGAACCTTATGCTAGGGGGAGGCCACCGCTGCGGGGCCAGGTGCTGGGTGGGGAGGGGATGAACTTGTGCTTGAAGCAGGAAGCAGCAGCCTGAGAGCAGGAGGGTGAGTTGGGGTGCCAGGGGCTGGTTGTGTGGGGGCTCCCTGAGGGTGGGGCTGACTTTCCCCTAAGCCTCAGCTCCTGGCACATGGAAGGTGCTCCAATAAAAGTTGCATTTGATGTAAATGGTCTGTAAGGGAGTGGGGGCCCGTCCCCTTTTCTCTGAGATTAGCAGTAGGAACCACAAGGGAATTGAATTGAGAGTTTTAGAATTATGTTCCTTAGCAAAAGAATGCAGAGGGTAGAAAGCAGGTCCATCTAAAGCCCAGCGCCCCCCCCCCC
>NW_026000079.1:355792-360907 GCF_001458135.2 Marmota marmota marmota | reverse complement strand
CCCCCGGCACGTTTGGAAGGAAATGTGCCCCGTAGGCTGTCCTGCAAGTCCAGTCAGGCCGTCCTAGGAGTAAGAACTCACCTGTCCCGAAGTCCCTCTGACGGATTGTCCCCAGTCTTCATAGATCATCTGCAGCTAGGATGGGGTATCCCCCTTCCCTTTGAGAGCACCCCTCCACCTTCTTGAGCCTTATCAGAACAGGAAGGATCACAACCACCCGTGGCCACCACCTTCCCTCTTGACTACGGACAATGGAACTAACACTAGAGTTACAAGACGAAGCTTTTAATTTTCTTTATTTTTATTTTTTGGTATCAGGGATTGAACCCCACAGTGCTTAACTACCAAGCCACATCCCCAGCCCTTTTTAATATTCAGAGACAGGGTCTCCATGAGTTGCTTAGGGTCTCACTAAGTTGCTGAGGCTGGCTTTGAACTTGTGATCCTCCTGCCTCAGCCTCCTGAGCTGCTAGGATTACAGGCGTGCGCTCCTTCACCTGGCTGCAAGTTGAAGTTTTCATTCTCTTTGATTTTAGTGGCCTCAGTTTCCCACAGATTTCCTTTTCCCAGTTTCTATTCTACTTTATATCCAAGTACTTGGCTTTCTTTATATTCCCCAAACCCCAGCTCTACTAGGATCCTAAGACAAATGTCCCAAATTGAAGGGAGTTGCTGTCCACTCTCTGTTACCATTATCTGGACTTCTACTTTGCAGTACAGTTAAGGGAAAAGAGAATGTGTGTCAGGGGTGTTGGTTTCCTATCACTGTTACAAAATACCTGAGATAATGAACTTTAAAAAAAGGAAAGGTAATTTTTAGTTAACAGTTTTGGAGATTCCAGTCTCTGTATGGTGGACCTCATTGCTTTTGGGCCTGTGGTGGGGCAGTGCATCATGGAGGAGCTAATTAAGGGAGCTCATGGATGAGGAAGCCATTCTTCCATCCTCATGGCTGGGAAACAAAAAGAGAAAGAGAAAGGGCTCGGGTTCCAGTATCCCTTTATAGGACAGGTCCCCAGCAACCTAACTTCCTTCCACTAGATCCTACCTCTCAAAGGTTCTACCACCTCTCAATAGTGCCTGGAGCTAGGGACCAAGCCTCCAACATATGTCCTTTGGGGGACATTTCAGATCCAAACTATAGCAAGTAGTCAGACGTGAGTCCAAGTTTATAAACTCTCGCCAGCTGTGCCACCATAAGGAAATCACTAAACTTCTCTGAAACTTAATTTCGTAGGGCTGAGTTTTCGTGGTTCGAAAAATAAAACGGACATGAAAGTAGTTTGTGAATTCTAAGCTGTTCATCAACTGTGAGTGGTGTGTGTGTGTGTGTGTGTGTGTGTGTGTGTTACTGGGTCACTGGGGATTGAACCCGGGGGCACTCTGCCCCTGAACTACTTCCGCAGTCCTTTTCAACATTTTTATGTTGAGACAGGGTCTCACTAAGTTGCCTAGGCTGGCCTCAAATTTGCAATCCTCCTGCCCCACTCAGCCTCTTAAGATCCTGGAATTACAGGCATATACCCCTACTCCTGTCCACATAAGTGATTTTTTTTTTTTTTTTTTTGCATTTTATTTAGAGACAGGGTCTCACAGAGTTGCTTAGGGCCTCACCAAGTTGCTGAGGCTGGCTTTGAACTCGTGATCCTCCTGCCTCAGCCTCCTGAGCCGCTGGGATGACAGGCGTGTGCCACCACACCCTGCCCACATAAGTGGTTCTTATTGCTTGCTATTTCTGTCAGTCCTGGTGTCAGTAACACAGTTAGTAGGGACTGTGGAACAGGGATCCTTGTGGATGGCCTACAGTTTAGGTAGCTGGAGTGGACATGGTTTTGGATACGGGGGTACCCAGTAACTACTGAAGATTGTGCGTTTACTTCTCATCCTAGCAGATATAAGGGAACATTATGGTTTTTTTTTCTTAGCAAAGAAATTCAAGCATGCTCAGGAGATCAGCATTTAAGTTCTCTGTTCTATATTTTCTACCTAAGAAACATCTATATTAAACTGGCTGTGTGTGTACCAGCACTTGCATTTATTTTGGGCCAGTTCCCCCCCTTGTCTTCTTTTCTTCCACCTCTCTGGGTCCGTTCACAGCTTGGAATCTGGGAATTGAGGCAGGAGCTGGTAGGAGCCATCCCCCACTGCCTCCTGGCTAGGTAGCTATGCGAGACCCTTTCCGGCCTCTTTTAAGGGATCAATTACTTACCATCCGCCAGTTTCTTTTTTCTTTTAGAAGGAAACCTGTTCAGAACAGCTCCCCTGGGACTGGAGCCCCAGGCAGGAGTATCTCGGCGTAGGGAGGTCCAGATGCTGTGTTGATGTACAGTCGTAAGTGCACACAGCGAGCCTGACAGCAGGATTGCAGAGCGTCCTGCCCCATCTCGGGCATCTTCCCACCCTGAGTGGAGGCACCCGGGTATTAAGACTGAGAGGAGAGCCCACCCTGCACACCAAGAGGGCGGAGCCAGGGGAAGGAGAGAAAATCAACAGGGAGAGAATGATTACACAGCACCAGGCGCTGCTAGATATTCTACTTACTGTTGACCCATTTAATTTAATTCTCTTGGATCCCTGTTAAATAAGAATCACTGACATCACGAACCCTATTTTCTGGATGAGGTATTAAGACCCAGAGAAGCGAAGGAAGAACTGGGATTCAAACTCAGGCCTCTGACCTCAAACTACTGGCTCTTTTTATCCAGTTCATCATCATCTCTTAGACCTTTAGTGAACCTCCTTAGTGAAGGAGACAGGCCATGTCCCCCTGCTAGATGCACATCATGTGGTTAATAGCACTCATTGGACATTTGGAAGATTTTAGCCACAGTCTCTATCTTGGTAGCAATAGTGCCAGTTACTGGGGAGGAACATAGTTTCGCCCCTAAAAGAGACCTTTTACCACTGGGTATGGTGGTGCACACACCTGTAATCCCAGCCACCTGGGAGGCTGGGGCAGGAGGATTGCAAGTTGAAGGCCAGCCTGAACAACTTTTCAAGACCCTATCTCAAAATAAAAATAAAAGGACTGGGGATATAGCTCTGTGGTGAGTGCCCCTGGGTTCAGCTCTCAGTACGGGTGGTGGGTGGTGGTGGGGGTGATATTTTTCCACCTCAAAACCCCAGAAACTTAAAGACCCCACAGAGCTAAAGGATGGTTTTATTCATTCACAGAATTTACTGTCAGCCCTCAGCCAAAGACCCAGTTTACCCTAAGCTTACCATTACATATTTAAACAGCCCTCAATTCTTAACAAATGAAGACCACCAAGGCTTGGAGAGATACTTCCCTCATCTGGCACTAAGAACCCAGGAATATTCTAAAAGTACTACGATTTGTTGGTTTTTTAGATATAGAAGGGACCTTGGGCCTTGACTTGCAAGTCAGAGTTATGAGACGCGTAGTCTATTCTGCAAGTGGTGCCCCCTGGAGCACAGAATCAGAGAATGGAATTTCACACTATTTATTTATTCATTCATTTGTTTATTATTTCTGACTTATTTTCTGTATTTTTTAATATCTTTGTTTATTGACTTATTTTTGAGTGGTGCTGAGGCTCTAACCCGGTGCCTCACATGTGTGAGGCAAGTGCTCTACCACTGAGCTACAGCCCTAGCCCCTTATTTTCTGGTTTTGATCCATCCAGATGGATATTATGATGAGCCTGAGGCACCAAGTATGTGGACCAGCTGGTTTGGGAGGAGCAGGGACAGTTTAGGGGCTTAGGGATCTACTCTGGGATGAAGGATGTGCAGCTTCTTTAGAGACTGGGAGAGAGAAAGAAAAGTTGTTTTTTGTTTGTTTGTTTTGTGTGTGTGTGTGTGTGTGTGTGTGTGTGTATGGTGTCGGGATTGAACCTGGGGCACTTAGCCACTAGACCACATCCCCAGCCCTTTTTTATATTTTATTTAGAGACAGGGTCTTGCTGAGTTGCTTAGACCCTTGCTAAGTTGCTGAGGCTGGCATTGAACTTGCGATCCTTTTGCCTCAGCCTCCCGAGCCTCTGGGATTACAGTTGTACACCATTGTGCCCGGCTTTGAAGGGACATATTGATGTTCAGTAATAGAAGTCATCTACGGGGTGACCTGTATTTACGAATGATGAAGGGACCTGGGGAACGAGGGCAATCTGGAGAGCTCCTGATCTCTCCTGGTGTAGGCAGGAAGGATGGTGAGCAGGGTGCATGGAGGGGATTCATGAGTTCACGAGGGTGGGTGGGGGACCTGAGTTGTCTCAGAAGAGGCACGGCCCATGAAAGGGATGTGGCTTGATGGTGGGGGAGACTCCCCCAGACCAGGGAGCCGAGCATAATCTCCACCAACCGTTGGTGCCGAGTCCTCCATTCTGACGCGAGGGGTTGGACTGGAAATGTCTGGGCCTCCTATAGCTGTAGGAGGCTGAGGCCAGAGGATTTTAAGTTGGAGGCCAGCCTGGGCAACTAGTGAGACCCTGTCTGAAAACAAAAGATTAAAAGGGCTGGGGATGTAGCTCAGTGGTAAAAAGCCCCCCTGGGCTTAATCTCAAGTATTGGGGGGGAAAAGGGGGGAGAGAGAGAGAGAGAGAAAGAGAGAGAGAGAGAAAGAGAGAGAAGAAAGACTGTGCAGAGAACAAACCAAACCAGTGGGGACAGTCAACTGGAGAGAGAGGCCAGCAGCTGGGCTGGGCGCCTTTGACCCGTCTGAGGAATCTGGTGGGTCTGCCTTGAACTTCAGTGGGTCCTTGGCTGGGGTCCGTCTCAGCTGGGTCCCCTTCAGCTCTCCTGTGGGAGGGAGATTCCAGAGGGTGCCAGGGAGCCCACTGGTGCAAGGTCAGGTCTGGAGTCCTAGACACCTGGGTTCAGGTCCCACAGACTGTGATTGGACCTTGGCCAAAGCTCTTCATGGCCCCCGGCTTCTGGTTCTGCGTTTGTGGGAGGGGTCAGTCACACTGGCTGCTCAGGAGATTGTGAGCATTAAGTGAATCACTGTCCAGAAAGCAGTTAGCAGAGTGCCCAGCATTTACATGGGTCCAGTGAGGGACCATTGTTTTAATTGTCACCCATCAAGCCCTGTCTGTCCTTTCTTTAATTTTTGGTACTGGTCTTCTCTGGGGCCTGCGTGCCCTGGCCTAGCGG
>NW_026000079.1:346542-355080 GCF_001458135.2 Marmota marmota marmota | reverse complement strand
GTGGCTGGGGGACAATAAGGAGCTAGACCCCGTAACTAGGGATAGGTGTCACGATGTGAAGGAGACTGTCATCTCCTGGACCCTTTCTTTTTCTGTCTTCCTAGCCGGATGCAGAGGCACATGCCTGTAACCTCAGCAACTCGGGAGGCTGAGGCAGGAGGATCACAAGTTCAAGGCCAGCCTCAACAATTTAGCAAGGCCCTGAACAACTTTTGGAGACCCAGTCTCAAAATAAAAAAAAATGAAAAGGAGGGGGATGTAGCTCAGTCGTCGAGCATTTCTAGGTTCAGTCCCCAGAACCACCCCAACTCTCTCTTCTTCTTCGAATGGATGGATAC
This sequence comes from Marmota marmota marmota, assembly GCF_001458135.2. NCBI lineage: Eukaryota > Metazoa > Chordata > Mammalia > Rodentia > Sciuridae > Marmota > Marmota marmota. Next base: position 354,742 of record NW_026000079.1, on the reverse strand, counting down.
TTCTTGGTGTGGAGTAGGAAAAAAAAAATGTTCTTAGGACACAGAGATCTCACAAACGGAAGACTCCAAAGGGTCTGGGCAAAGTGAAAAATCCTAGGTCACGTGGAAGTGGCCGTAGACTGGACCGCTAGCTGTGGGTCCTCTGCTTCAGGATTTAAAGGACATGGGAGGTCCTCCGTGAATAGTCACTGGCTGGAGTCGGATGGGGGATGTGGATCACAGGGGGACAGCCTCCCGCAGACTAGGAAGAACGGCTTTTTAGGGGCTTGGAGCTGTGGCAAGTAGAAAGGGCTGTTCCAGGGGACAGCGAGCTCCGCCCCCCAGGGAGGGCTCCTCCTGGCCACATGGTGGACACGCTGGAAGGGGACTTGTGATTGAGAGGGAGGTTGGACCAGGTGACCTCCATTGTCCCTCGCAACACTGAGGCGCTGCCACTCTGTCACCAGCCCTCCCCAGGCCCCGCCTGCCTGGTGGCGCCTCCTGGATGCCTGGACTCTGCTGACGATGCCCGGGTCGGGCTTAGGGTGGAATTGTCCACGGAGAGGAGCCCTGACCGGTCGGCAGTGAAAGAGGGGAAAAAAAACCAAAATCACTTGGAAACATCCTTCCCTTTACCGACCCTGCGGCTCTGTCCTCGTTTTATTTTTCTGTATCAAATTGCCAACAGTAAAATTGCTGGATGCACAGCGTGTGCTGGGAGCTTCCTTTATGGCCCCGCGTTCCCACCAGTTGGCCGGTGGAGAGGACAATTAGCAGCATTGGCTGGACACTCAGGCTGGGGACATGAGCAGCAAGGGCCGGGCGGGATGGGGAGCCCAGCAGGCTGGGGGACCGCGGCCAGGTGCTGAAGGCTCCCTGTGCCTAGATTCTCTCACCAGCCTCTCCCCTTGTCCCCCTGTCTCAGGGGACCTGGTGCCCGAGCACAGTCGGTCCCTTCCCTCCCCAGCGCTTGCTGACTCCTCTTGGGCCTGGGATGTGATACAGCCCGGTCCTGCACAGTATCTATCCATCGTCTCTTTCCAAATGGCCTCCATGTTGCTAGCTGCGCTGTGTGTTGGTCTCCCGGGGAGGTCCCAGAAGGCAGGGACGTGTCTGTCTTGTGCTTTATAGAGACCTGGGCGCGTCGCCTCTGGGTGTTGTTGTTATGTTTCTCTTTGGGTTTGTTTGGATGTGTTTGGTTTTCTGTTTTTTGGCAACCAGGCCATCTCCTTGGGCCTGTTGATCTGCTTTCAAAGCCGAGCTCCGAAGAGAGGAGAGGGTTGGTGCACAAGAGGTTCCCTGTTGAGAGCCAGAGATGCGGCCTCCCCTGAGAGCCGGTCCTCAGGACAGTTCCTCCGTCCCTGCTCACTTCTGCGGAGTGATGTCACCCTCAACTCCTTCCTTCCTTCCTTCCTTCCTTCCCTCATCCATTCATGCGCTTGTTTGTTCAGTTAAGCACATTTACTGAGGCCCTTGTCTAAGCCCAGGGTCTGGGGTTGGCCTCCAGGAGGCACACACAAGAACCAGCCTCTACCCTGCCTCTCACAGGCGAAGCAGACCTGTGAACTGAGAAATGCTGAGAAGCCCAGCAAACAAGCCTCATAGCAGAGGTGAGAGGGGCTGAAATGGAGAAGAAAGAGGAGCAGGGATTGGGCAGACCAGGGTTCAGATCCCAGCTGCAGCTTCTCTGAGTTTTTTTCACATGCGTGAGCTGAGGTTTAGTCAAATCTATCTTCTAAGATTGCTGGGAGGGAAAATCAAATCAGATAATACACTGTCCGAACTCTGCAAACACAAGAGTTGTAGATTCTCCTCTCTGTTGTGTGGGAGAACACAAAGGGAATGACTCACTTTACCTGGGCAAGTTAGGAGGGCTTCACGGTGGAGCTGGTTGTGAGCTTTGAGCTTATAACACAGATAGCGTTTTTCCCAGGTAAAGATGGTGAGGAAACTGGGCCTGGTGGTGCACCCCTGTAATCCCAGCTGCTCGGAGGCTGAGGCAGGAGGATGGCAAGGTTGAGGCCAGTCTAGGCAACTAAGGGAGGCCCTGTCTCAACATAAAAAAACAGAGACCGGGGATGTGACTTAGTGGCAGAGGGTCCCTGAGTTCAATCCCTAGTATTGAAAAGGGAGAGAGAGAAAGAAAGAGATAAAAGGGGGGGAGTGGGAAGGAAGGAAGGAAAGAAAATGGAGTGGAAAAGCTTTCCAGGAAGGGATAACAGACATTTCCTCACCGTCAGCCCTGGTAAAGGAAAGGCCTGGCCTGTTCAGAGAGGAGTGCTGTGTGCCGGGGAGTGGGCAGCAGAAGGTAAGGTGGCGCAGCAGTTGAGAACCTGGTCATGGAGCGAGTCCAGGTCCGGATTTTGAATTTTATTGTCAACAGCAGAGACAAAATGGAGGTTTTCACCCGGTAAGGGATGGAACCAATTTTGCGTTTTAGGATAATATCTCTGGGGGACAGCGTGGAAATGAGAGCGGCACAGGGGAGAGACAACAAAAGGGGGTGTCGATTGGGGAGAGGCTACACGCAGTCATTCAACAGATGTTTATTGAGCAGCTGTTATGTGCCAGGCACGCCACTGAGCATTTGGGGATACAAAGATGAATTAAATAGGATCCCTGGGGGAGGGCGATACATAGAGAACACAATAAGCCACGGCCCAGGCTCTGCCTGAGGGAGGCACAGGTCCTGCTGAGGCCGAAGGGAGGGTCAGCTCCCGAAAGAGGTTGTGGAGGAGGCCGCTCATTCATCCACGCAGGCGGGGGGCACGTCGCACACCTCGAGGGGGTGTCATTCACACAGATAACTGGGCCAGGTGGTCCTGGGGTTGAAATTGCCCAGGAGAGAAAGAATACAGGTTTTAACCAGGGGAGGGGCCATCCAGGGGAGGGAGCATTCAATTCCAAAAGGAGTCCACGGTGGGGATTGACAGTCATTCGAGGGAGAGGAAGGGGTCCAGGTCCCCAAGGGCACAGTCCCTCTGGAAGGGAGCGAGGATCCAGGGTATCAGGGCAGAGCGATGCTGGCGGACCCTGAAGTGGGAGGGACCCCTGCCTGCTGGACCTCCCTGCTCCTATCTTAGAACTGACCCAGACGGGACGGTGTCTCCCCACCAGCCAGATCCCTCTGTCAGCCCTCTCCCCAAACCAGATCCAAATCTCAGCTCTTGCCGAGCCTGGTAGTGCCTGCCTGTACTCCCAGCAGCTTGGGAGGCTGAGGCAGGAGGCTCACAAGTTCAAAGCCGGCCTCAGCAACTTGGGGAGGCACGAAGCAACTCAGTGAGACCCTGTCTCTAAAGAAAATTCAAAATAGGGCCGGGGATGGGGCTCAGTGGTTGAGTGCCCCTGAGTTCAATCCCCAGTACAAAAAAAAAAGTCAGCTCTTCACCCACTAATACATATGTGATCCTGCAAGTCTCCCCTTGGGCTAGGCAGGGTGTCCGCCCCAGCCTGGGGTTTGAGATTTGGCTGCTGCTCTTGTGGGCACAGGTGGCTTGGATGGAGTGGAAGGGAGTGGGTTGGTGAGCTGGGATGGGGAGGAGGCGTAGGTAATTGGTCTGGCTCACAGCTTTTTTCTTCTGGGGAAGGAGGTGAGGAGAATGAAGTGGACCTTAGAACTTCAAGGGCTTTGGCAGGCTCTCGGAGCACTTGTGGCAGAGCCCAGGGCTTTTAAAGCTTGAGGTGTTGGGGGAGGCCTGGAGTATGGGCCAGGGAGAGGGAAAGAGCCACCCAGGGCCCTGATGTCAAAGGCAGGCCCAGGAGTGTGACTTGACGGTGGTGGTGGGGCCCTTCCCCAGCCAACCTGAGCCTGTGTGTGACTTGCAGAGAGTTGGTGACCGGACAAGGTTTCCAGGTGAACATGTGGGTAAGGAGCGGGGCCCAGCCTGGGAGTTCAGGGTGTGGGGTGAGGGTGACCTTTGTGCCCTTCTGTCACTTCCTGTTCCATCCGGAGGCAGCTAGACTATTCAGAAGGAATATCTGGCCTGGTCCCACAAACACTTGCGTCTTTGGCTCTGCCGTGATTCTCCCTGTGACCTGAGCCTCAGTTTCCCCATGTATAATGTTGGAGATGTGCTTCACACACACACAGGGCCTCAGTCACAAGTCACCGTGGCCTGAAGTAGGGGCAGTTATTCCCCGTTCTGTAGGTGAGGACATGGACCCACGTCACGCTGTGCACATGGGCAGCTGGGCTCTGGTCTGTGTCCTTCACCCTCTATTGCACTCTCTTTGTGACATCCTTGCTGAAGGATGGTCATCATCGTGGGGTCCCCAACCCAACACTGCACAAAAACAGACATGGAGAGAAGCAGTGTGCAGAGTGGGCGAGTGGGCATGAGGTCCACGCTGGGAGGCTAAAGGAGGGAGGAGACGTGGTGGCCCACACCTGGAGGGACTCTGGAGGCTGAGGCCGGGGGATCGTAAGTTTGAGGCCAGCCTCGGTGACCTGGAGAGACCCTGTCTCAAAATAAGAAATGAAAAGGGCTGGGGGTGCAGAGCAGTGGCAGAGCACCCTGGGTTCAATCCCCAGCACCGTGAGGAAGGAAGGAAGTAAATAAATAGGGGGAGTGGGAAAAGAAGAAAATGGATGAAGAAAGAACTCTTTAGAAATAAAAACTGTCACGCGTCATTGCTCCTGCTAGCATCTCTTCTCTCTTGTGGAGGGTGAGGACAAAAGACCCTGGCTGCGGAATCCCTCCTCCATTCCTGCCCCAGGTTCCCCCGGCCCCTCCCTCTGCAGCCTCCCATCCCCCAGCCTGTGGCCTCCACCCCAGCCCCATCAGATATGGCCTTTGTCTCTGCCTGGCTGCTCCCTTTCAGGGGATAAAGGCCTCTGTGTCTGGGAACACTGGCAGTTCAGGGGAGCCCGGGGGCAGCTTGGGGATCTCTCCCCTTCACCGGGTGGCCCCTGCTCCCCCGGCACCTTCCCTGTCCTGGAGTGAGCTCCGGCCAGTGGAAGGGCCTCCACTTTCCTGGGTTCCTGCTCAGGGGAGAGGGAGAAGGGGACTGGGAAAGGTGCCTTCTGGAGCGGCCCCAGGGGAGCCGGGGGGGGGGGGAAGGGGGGGGCCTGAGCCTGGGGGGAGCCCGCAGTGTCCCCCACATGCTCACCCCATCACTCCTGTCAGGGCTCTTGTGGCCGTGATGAGGGGCTGGGGTCCTAGCAGCCCTGTGCCCTTGGGTGGTGGCTTTTCCCACGGGGACGTCATGTGCTCCCTCAGGTGGTGGAGAGGCAGTAACTGTAGCTTAAGGTGAGCTGAGAGCCTTGATGTTGGTGACAGAAAGGCTAATGCAATTTGATGTCACTTCATAATCATAATTATTACTAATGGCCACCATTTACATCGTATTCACTGTGGCTAAGCACTTCATATACTTCAGCTCATGTATATATATATATTTTTCCCCCAGTGGTGGGATTGAACCCAGGGGTGTTCTACTATTGAGCCCCAGCCCTGCCCCTTTTGATGTTGTTTTGAGAACCCAGTGCTTGGGCACAGTTGCCCAAGATGGCCCTGAACTTGGGATCTCTTGCCTCAGGCTCCTGAGTCTCTGGGATTACAGGCCTGCACCACCACACCTGGCTAGTGCATCTAATCCCACAGTCATATTTTATAGCTGAAGAAAAGTTGGGGCTCACGTGTTACTTCACTTGTCCATGGTGACATTACCTTTGAGGCAATACATCAGTGAGAAGGTATAACTAAATGGCCATGGCTCTTAAGAGCAGAAAGACATTTAACCTCACATTTAGTCCTGTTTCCCAGTTCTGCCAATTACTAGCTTTGAGGCATAGGCAAATTACTTAATTTCTTTAAGCCTCCCTCTTTCCATCCACACGATGGGATTAATAATGTGTATCTTAACAATAGGTGTTAGGATTCAGAGAGATACTCACATTCACTGATGGACTCTCCACGTGCTGTGGCACACACCTGGAATCCCAGGACTCAGGGGGCTGAAGCAGGAAGGTTGCAAGTTTGAGGCCAGCCTCTACAACTTGGTGAGACCCTGTCTCAAAATGAAAAATAGAAAGGGCTGGGGATATATGTCAGTGGTTAGAGCACCCCTGGGTTCAATCCCCAGTACCAAAACCAAAAACAGAGAGAGAGATGAGCTTGATGTCTTCAGCTTGCATTCATTCAGTTAGATGTGAGCTAGCTGCCAGTTCTTCCTCCTGGATGCACAAAAATGAGCAAGGTGAAGACCATACCTGCCCTTGTGCACCCTGCCTGTCTCTGCAACGCACAATAAGTGCCACAGAGAGGTTACATTGTACAAAAGGCAGGTGTAAAAAAGTAACAGGCAAGAGGTGAACCCATTCTGCTTGACACCAGTGTTGGGCTAACTGTAAATTTTCCCTGGGGGAGGGGACGTTCCTCTGCTTCCAGTTTGATTAATAGAATGACTTAGAAAAGTGCATACTTAGTTACAATATATGTTTTATTTTAATAAAGGATACAAATCAGCAGCAAATCAAATGGTCCTGAGGTCTGAGAGGGTCCATGGTGTGAAGCCTCCGTGGTCCTCTGACTGTGGAATTAAGACTGTCACCCTCCCTGAATATCAATGTATTCACCAACCAGGAACTTCCCCTCACCCTGGGATATCCAGAGTTTTTGTTGGGATTTCACTTCTGAATCATTGGCTTGTGATTGCATTCAGCTTTCTGTCCTTCTCCCTTCCTTTGAGGTCAGCAGATCAGGCTGATATTGACCCTCTCATCACTGGAAGAGGGTTGATTTTTCCAGCATGGCTAACCCTTGGCTAACCCGGTCAGTCACCTCATTAGCCTAAACCCAGGTGTGGTCCAAGGTCTACCAAGAGAAACAAACCACTCCCATCACTTGGGAAATTCCAAGCATTTAGAACCTATGTCCAGGAACCAGGAGACAGACAGATTCTTTATTGAAGGAATCATAGGGACTCTGTCCTCTCCCCACCCCACCCCCAGACTGAGGGTTGAACCCAGTGGGTGCTCTACCACTGAGTTTCATCCCTAGCCCTAATTATTTATTTATTTGTTTTGTCACTAAGGATTGAACCAAGGGGCATTTTACTACTGAGCCAAGTCCCTAGCCCTTTTTTTTTTTTTTTTAATTATTACTTTTTGAGACCAGGTCTCGCTAAGTTGCTTAGGGCCTCGCTGAGTAGCTGAGGCTGGCCTTGAATTTGCCATCCTCATGCCTCAGCCTCCTGAGTTGCTGGGATTACAGGCGTGAACCACGGCAAGCAGCTCATAGGGACTTCTTTAGCTTTGAATGGCTGTAGAAGTCATTGGTGGATTTTGAACAGAGGAGTGACATGACGTAATTTCTATTTTAGCAGAATCCTCTGGCAGCTATGTTAAGAAGAGACTGTGTGAGGAAAGGGTAGGGGCAGGGAGACCCCTCGGGCTTCTCGCTACTACAGTTACCCAGGCACAAGATGATGGCAGGGGACCTCTAAGAGCTGTGTAAAGTGATGCAGCTCTGGAGTTGTTCTGAAGTTAGAAGCAGCAGCAGGATTTACTCATGGACTGAATGCAGAGTAAGAGGGACAGAGGAGTCAAGGATGACACTGAAGCTTAAGGTCCTGGAAGAAATGTCATTTATTGAAAGGTCGGGACTTCAGGGGGGAGGATCAGGGACTGTTTTTTTTCTTTTTTTCCCCAGTGGTGCTGCGGATGGGACCCAGAGCCTTGCTCATGCTGACCACGTGCCCTGCCCATGAGCCACACCCCCTGTCCAGGAGCTCGGTTTTGAACATGTTAAGCGTGAGATGCCAATTAGATGCCCAAATGGAGATGGTAAATAAGCAGGTTGACAGATGCAACGGGGGCTGGAGGGAGAGATCAGAGCTGGGATAGAACATCAGAAGAGATGGCGTTTTAAAACCACGTGACCGGATGAATGCACACAGGGGCAGAGGGAAGGCAGAACAGGGCCAAGCAAGACCCTGGGAGGTGGGACACTCTAACAGAAGATGAAGGAGGCTGTGAACGAGGTCAAAAACCCGGAGAGCATGGGCCCCGCAGGACCACTGGGGAAAGTCCTTGCCAAGGCAGAGATGGACTGTATCAGGTGCTGCTGTAGGAGACTCGGGGCTGGGAGACTGAGGGCTCACGGGCAGAAGGCTTGTACAAGACCCTGGGTTCTAGCCCCAGCACTGCAAAAACATTTAAAATATATATATATATATATATATATATATATTTTTTTTTTTTTTTTTTTTTTTTTTTTTT
>NW_026000079.1:334666-345814 GCF_001458135.2 Marmota marmota marmota | reverse complement strand
TTTTTTTTTTTTTTTTTTTTTCTTAAAAGATGTTGGATTTAGCAACTCAGAGGCCTCTAGTGACCTTGACAAGAAAAGTTCTGGTGTTAGCTCATGAGCGATTGCAGGAGGATTGTGCACGTTACTCTGCCTGAGCACTTTGGCTGTAAAGGAGAGCAGAGTACAGGGGCAGGGGGTGGCTGGATATGGAGTCCAGAGAGGGATTTTTTTTTTTTTTAAGAGAGGAGAAAACGCAGCTCATTTGTATGCAGATGCCCGTGGAAATAGCAGTTTAAGAAACCAGGGATGTTTGGCCATGAGTCGAGGAGACTCTGGGGGCATGTCATAACTCTTCACACATGCTTAAAGGACTGTCATGAGGAAGAGAATTAGATTCATTTTATGTGACTCCAGAGAAAAGAATGAGAACCAATGGCCAGAAGCTACAGAAAAGGATTGTCGCACAGCCTAAGTGGCAATTTTTGTGCGTCCATCCATCCATCCATCCATCCATTCATTCATTCATTCATTCAGGAAGTCAGTGTTGATTGTCGGATGTGGGACCAGCCCTGGCCTAGGCACTGGAGCACCACCGTTGTTATGAAAAAAAATCAGCGGCTTCTAGCAGCGGAAGAGAGGAGCACGGAGCAGCAGTGTGATGTGGTGTGGAAATTGCTGACTAGGTTGGTGGGGAACGGGGTTCAGGAGAAGGTCAGGCTGGGCGGGTAAGCCATAATGGTCGGCTGACGATCTTCCACCTTCTGATAACTGAGAGCCTGTTTGGCCCAAATAAATGAGGCTTAAAAAGGCACTTGGACCTCAGTTATCAGGTACATTTTCTGGATGACTGGGCCCTGTAGATACAGCCTTCGTAAAAATGATGTCTGATAGATGGGTGGTGCTTTATCATTTCCAGAACACTTTTAATCCCCAGAGCAGGCCTGCCAGGGTTGTTGCTGTGCCTGACATACAGCTGGGTTCACAGAGGCTCCGGTGGTGAGACTTGCCTAAGGTTGAATAATCAGGATAAAGATGGAGCCAGGGGCGGGTGGGTGCATTCCTGCCATTCCAGCAATTTGAGGGGCGGAGGCAGGAGGATCACAAGTTCAAGGCCAGCCTCAGCAACTTAGCGAAACTCCATCTCAAAATGAAAAAGACTGGGGGTGTGGTTCAGGGGTGGAACTCCCTTGGGTTCAGTCTCCACCACCAAAGGGGGAGAAATGGGGCTGGGACTAGAATCAAATCCACAAGTTCCTGGTCCAGTGGACACACTCCTTCCCAGAGCTGTGGAAGGCTGACTCTTCATTGATCCGTTCTCTGCTCTGCCCATGCACAGAGGTGCTTTGGGGCCAGGGTTTGGGTCTCAGGTGAAATGTTCCCTACCTCACACCCCTTCACCCAAGTCTCAATTCTAGCAAGAATTGGCTGTAACCAAGTCAGATGGCTTCCTGTCCTCTGCCAGGGACTTTCTCTGCCCTCTCTTTTTCCTGCTCCTGCTTCACATTCTCTTACTTTAACAAGTTTTCTGAGAGACAGGACTGTAATCTAGCAACTAGGACATCCAGGCGGGGGGGGGGGGTAATTTTGAGGCCAGCCTAGGAAATTTAGAGAGACCCTGTCCTAAAATAAAAGACAAAAAGGGGCGGGGATGTAGCTCAGTGGTAGAGCGCCCCTGGGTTCATTTTCTAGTACCAGAGAAAGAAAAAAAGAATAATAAGAAGAAAAAAAACAAGTTTTCTGATGCTCAACAGTGAGTCCTTGGGTCTCTCAGATATTGGTGAGCTCTGTTTAGTCCAAAAGATCAAGGGAGCTAGACATCTAGAAACTGTAAACCAGAAGGCTGGGAAGAAGAAGAGGACAAGAATAATGATGATGATAATTAAAACTTACCTAATGCTAATGTCATCTGCATTTTACGAATGAAGAAACCGAAGCACAGATCCATCAAGCATGTCGCCCCAGGTTGCAGAGCAGGGAGGGCTGCTGCGTGGACATGCTCCACCCGGGTGCTGCACGCAGGGCGGGAAGAACCCAGAACCAGGGCCAAGAAAGGCTTCCGTTCAGCATAACTGTTCTGAGCCTTCAGTGTGCTGGAGCTGTTGGGGAAGAAATAGATGTAGCTCCTGCCCTCCGTGAACTCACGGCTATAGAATCTCGGAGCATCAAAGAGGGCTGAGACCTTGGGGTGTCATCCAAAGTGGGACACAGGGAGGTGAAGTGAAAGGCCCACAGAAGAAAAGGGAACGCACACCCTTCCTTTACACATTTACCAAAATAACACGAAACACACAAGTGGGCAGTTCAAGGCAGGCCATTAACAACTGCGGTCAGCACCTTTTATGGTAAATACCGACGCTGGGTGCTGGGTGCTGTTTCAGGAATGGAGTAAAGTCCTTCCCCCCCCAGCTGGAGGGGAAATTGCAAGGGTAGGAAAGAGTATGGTATTGACCAAGTGAGTGCAGAACCTTTGACGTGTTTGAGAGAATGGGCTTGACTCAGAAAGCTAAGGCAGGAGGTTTCACAAGTTGGAGGCTAGCTGGGCAGCTTGGGGAAGACCCTGTCTCAAAATTAAAAAATGAAAAGAACTGGGGATGTAGCTCAGTGACAGAGTGTTCCTGTAACATGCATGAGGTCCAGCATTTAACTCCAAGTACCGCGCACACGCGTAAACACACACACACACACACACACACACACACACACAAAGAATTGAAAACCTAGTGTCCACTCATGGGATTTCAGTGCTTCAGAGTCAGAGGATGCACAAGTACCAGGGGAGCTCAGCTGGGCCCTTGGCCTGGGCTGGGGGTTTCAGGAAGACTTGGGGTTCTAAGCCTGAACTGCACGTTGAAGGATGATGAGGGGGACTTCAAGGGACGGGGGAAGGGGTGCCTCCTGAGGCAGGGCCCTGAGGTCAGACGCAGCTGGGCGTGGGTAGGAGTCTCTGATAGCCTGGGATTTCTGGAAGGTGAAGCATGCTTCCGAGACAACAGAAGAGGATGCTAAAGAGGTAAACAGCAGCCAGATTGAGCAGGACCTAACCTAATTTGTACTTCATCTGAAGTCAATGGGGAGCCATTGAGGGGGTTTACGCAGGGTGGTGATATCATTAGATTTGTGCTTTAGGAAGATCGTTCTGGCAACTGTGTGAAGAATGGATTTAAGAGGAGCAAGCTGGAGGCAGGGGAACCAATTAGGAGGTTATTGCAAGAGTCCCAGGGAGCCATGAAGAGGACTTCAACCAAGGCACTGGGGGTGGAGAGGAAGGGATAACTCAGGACCTATTTAGGAGGGATAGTCAGTGGTACCTACGATGACTTGAGAGAGAGGAAAGAGTCGGGGGTGAGTCCCAGGTTTCATGAGGGTAAAGAGGTGGCAGGATGCTGGGTAGGAAGTCTAAGGCTATCAGAGCAGCCACAGCCTTGCAGTGAACTAAGGAGGGTCACAGGAACAGTCCACAACTTTTAGACTGGTTTCAAGTGAAGATAAGAAATTCCCGGGAATCCCTGCACCAGGGCCAAGGCTTTGGCAGTTCTTTGGGTTAAAAAAACAAAAATCAGTGTCTGGAGGTGGGGGCTGAAGGAGAGAAGGATGTGAATGTGAGTGTGTTTGCACGCCCACATGTCAGGTGTGGTTGGAGGGTCGGGGTTCCTGGGTTCCAGGGACTCCTACTGTACATTTGAGGTCCCCCGAAGCAGTCCTGCCCTGCACCGGCAGTCTCCTAGTCAAACAGCGGATCAATCCAATCCCCTCCATGCCAGGGTTCTGCAAGGGGTCGGGGAAATCAGATAGAGGGCTTGCAGGCTAACAGGAATACAGGAGAATATTGCCCATTAAAGCAAGAAGTCACTTGTTTGAGAGGCCACTGAGCTGACTGTAGTTCAGTGTGTTAGGGGACCTTGATGGTGACAGGGAGCTTGAGGTCAGAGGGGAGATGGACGTGGCGCCTGATTAGAAGTCCAGAGAGACTGACTTATGCTTCTAGCTTGGGTGCTGACCAGCTCGGTGATTTTAGAGGCTCCTCTCTGGGCCTCTGTGTTTCATCTGTGCAGCTAACGGATTGGGTTAGATCGTGGAAATGTGTAGCTTTTTCCAACTCTTAACTTTCATGATTCTGAAGAGAGCAGTCGGATACCCGCTCTAAGAGCGGGGTGGTCTAGTTGATCCCTCCCTGGACTCACGTTCTGTGCTTTCCCAAAGTCATTCCTTTTCTGGATTCTTGATGATTTGAAATCCAGGGGTCCTCCTTCATGTCTACTCACTCTTTCTCCTGAAGCACAGGGTGACACGAGGACCCTTACTCCTAACTTCTGCTTCCTGCCCTTATCATCTACGATGACAGCCGATAAACAGGCATCACCAATGGTTCATGGTCATACAACAAATATCGATAGATGACAGAGTTGCCATTAATGAAACGGTGGCCAATACTTCAGAGCGCTCACTATGTGGAATCTTGTTAAGTCCTCACTACGGTCACCACTGCCAACAACCAGCACACGGCCACACCCCCACCAGTGCTAGGCAGACTTCGGATTTTCCCTCCTGTGGGTGAGTGATACCCACTGTGTTCTCTCCTGCCTCCCTCTCCCTTCTCCTAACTCACTCATCTTTCTGGCTTTACTCTGTTTTCCTGGGAAGGGGGAAAGAGTAAAATTTTAAGAATCTTCCCTTCAGTGGTGCCCCATCATCTACAGGATAAAGTGCAGACTCCTGAGAATGACCTTGGAGGCTGCCAGGCCAGGGGTCCTTGACCTCTGCCTGCCTCCCAGCACGTCAGAATTCCCGCAAATGCTCTCACTTGCTATCTGGTTATCCAGACTGAAAGTGACCCCGCTTTCCCTCAGGTTCCGCAATCCTGTTGATTCTACCTCCTTTGTATATTTCATATCCATTTCATTTCTCTTCATTCACTTACTTTGACATCCTTATAATTTCTCTCCAGGAACACTGCAGCCTCTCCCTGCTGTGCCCACCCTCTCCCAGCATGTCTCTCTCTCTCTCTCTCTCTTAATATTTTTAGTTGTAGATAGACATACTACCTTTTTAAATATTTATTTTTTAGTTATAGGTGGACACAATATTTTATTTTATGTGCTGAGGATTGGACCCAGTGCCTCACTCATGCAAGGCGAGCGCTCTACCTCTGAGCCACAACCCCGGCTCCATAATACCTTTATTTTGTTTATTTTTAGGTGGTGTTGGGGATTGAACCCAGTGCCTCACGTGTGCTAGGCAAGTGACCTACCACTGAGCTACAACCCCGGTACCAGCATGTTCTCTTTAATTGCTTCTCTAAATGCTGAGACAAAATCTGGACCCCTGATCCAGTGTAGGAAACTCCTTAGGATCTGGCCCCAGCAACCTGCTTTGCCTGTCTTTCCACCCTCTCCCTCTCTCTTGAATTCTAGCTGGTCAGAACAGCTGGTGGATGCCACAGTCCACCGAACATCCCTGCCCCGTCTTTGCTCACATTGAGCTTCTGCTTGGAGGAGCCCCCTGCCCCCAACACTCCCCTAGCTGCTCGGGGAATCCTTCCCCCATTTCAAATCTCTAAGTGATGTCCCCGCTGCACACCTTCCTGTCCACCAAACTTGCATTCGTTTTTTGCTGCACCTATAACCCAATGCTATATTTAAGTGTGGAAGTCTGTACTACTCACCTATAAATTCCTTCAGAGCAGGAGACATGTGGAGTCCACTTTCTGTCTCTGTCCCCAGGCACAGAGCCTGACACATAGTAAGGTAAATGTGCATTAAATATTGAGTCGGTGGCCGGGAAAAGTGGCACATGCCTGTAATCCCAGCTAAAGCAAGAGGATCACAGTTTCAAGACCAGCCTGTGCAACTTAACAAAACCCTGTCTCAAAATAAAATTAAAAGGGCTGGGGATGTAGCTCAGAGGCAGAGAATGCTCCTGGGTCTGATCCCCCGTATTACCAAAAACAGGTGTGTATGTGTATGTGTGTGTGTGTGTGTGTGCATGCACACATGTATACATATATTTGTAATATAAATATATATGATGAATAAATGATTGACATTCTGTCCTATAGACCTGCCACAATCTGATCCCAATCCACCTGTCTTTTCTTATCTTTTGTAAACAATGAAAATGCAGCTCTTTATAATTGCCATGTACAAGTAGCTTGCAAGTGTATCTAAGGGGATTATCACCTTTAATCCTCACAACCCTGCCTTTCCACAAATACCCAGCGCTCGCTCCAGCCATGCCACACTATTTTCCAGACGTACCACACACTTCCCTGCCTTTGCCCTCCCTGTTCCTTGTGCCCAGAGGGGACACAGCTGCTTCACTCCCACATTCACTCCCTTGCAAAATGCTCAGATTGACTTTCTTCTTTTTCTGTCATTGAAATTAATAATTTCTTTCCTACCCACCAAAGCTGATGATTGACCTGAGCATTCTTCTTCTTCTTCCTCTTCTTTTTCCCAGTACTGGGGATTTCACCCAGGGGCTCTCTATCACTGAGCTATAGCCCCAGGTCTTTTATTTTTTGAGACAGGGCTTTGCTGACTTGCCCAGGCTAGCCTCAAACTTGCAGTCCTCTTCCCTCAGCCTCCTGAGTCTCTGGGATGACAGGTGTGCACCACTGTGACTGGCAAGGCTGGGCCTTCCGTTTCATGAAAGATATGTGTTATGAATACCTCCAGGGCAAGGCTTATCTTATTAATACTCTTACTTTATGGTGTTCATCATGAACTCTGGCACATAGTAGGTCCCCAATGCTCGTTCTGCTGATAGAACAGAACTGAACTAAATCAATCATGTAAGTTCTGCCAGTTTTCTTCTGGAATCACAGGCCAAAGGATATCAAGGAAATGATGGGGTTGATTTGGAATGAGGGTGACGCTGCGACCAGAAGGGAGATTGCTGGAACTTGGTGGAGACGTACAGAAGTGATAAGCAAGACGTGGGCCACCATGTTGCCTGTGGACATTCGTGGAAACATCAGTGTTACTATTATTTAATTTTTGATTGTCTTAGCATCCTGAGCTCTGAGTGGTGTGCTGATGGTCAACCTCATCCTGTCCTGGGGACTCATCATGGCACTTTCTCAAAGTCGATCCCAGAGTCCCCTCCCTGGCCTCAAAGAACTGGTCCCCTCTTGGGAGTTGGAAGACGTCTTCCAGATCTTCTATCCAGCCCATTCACTTTACAGACAAGGACACATGGCCTAGGGAGGGGTGCTGGCTCACCCACTGTTTCCCTAGTCGGTAACTGACAGAGCTGGAGGCTGGCCCAGGTCCTCTGATACCAGTGGTCATGTTTATGTGGTTGTGATTGGTGGTGCTGGGGATGGAACCCAGGGCCTCCCACATGCTAGGAAGTGCCCAACCACTGAGCTCTATCCCCGGGACCCAGAGGACATGTTCTTTGCTACTCTCCCACCAAGTTGCCATTAGAATTCCTCATATCTGTCTTCATCAATTCCGTTCAATTCCACAAATATTTATTTTATCAAGTATCTACTCCTGCAGAGAGACCTGTGCTGGGGGATATTGAAATAATAGAGCCATGGGGAAATGGCAGTTGCGGCTCTTGACACGTTCACTGCCTAACTGTGTCTGGAGGTGGGGACGCTTCCTGTGCACCCAGGGACCTTCCTGTCGTAGAGCATGTCCGAAGGCGTCTTCCAGGTCGTCTCCGAGGGCATTCTTGCTACCCCCTTTCTTGAGCCACCCGTGATCAGTGTTTCGTCCCTGGTGAAACAGGGGAACTTGGTTGGTTGAAGGTGTGAGTGCTTGCAACCCGCCCACCTGCCTTCCCCTCCGAATGGATGGGAGTGAAGAAACCCAGGGTTGCCGACCTTCTGTTGGCGCACCGCACCGCAGAAGACGGTGGCAAGAAAAGACACCAAGCCGAGGACGAGGACGGGGTGGGGCCTCTCCTGAGCTCCTGAGCCTGACATTTGCTGTCACCACCAACAGCTGTTTGCAGCTCAGCGGCTCCACTTCCCTCGGTTCCCTCAGGCCCCTTTCCACTTCCTTCTGGAAGAAACACATCTTAAATCTTTTATTTTTGCAGCCCTAACAGAGCTGGGGATCCAGGAGAGATAAGAGAGATAAGGTCGAGGGGAACCTGAATCTGGGGTATCTTTGATGCGAAGCTGAGGGGTACTCTTTTGTGGGTTGCCTCAGTCCCTCCAAACTCACAGGCAAGAACACCAGCCCCCTCCCTGTGCCCTGGCCATCCTAGTGCCGTCTCGGGAATACCAACACGCTGCTAATTCGTGTGCCTTGCAAATACTTTATTGGCATCTCGTGGTGTTGAAAGTCATGTAATTATGAGCAGAATTTATATGTCGCCAGGGCTGCCTGGGCGCCCTCCCCGAGTCTCCTTCCAGGCACTGCAAATATTGAAGGCTGGCTTAGAAAAGAATCAAAACCTCCTCGCCTTTCTATCTGTGCACCCCGTAGATAAGGTTTTAATTGAAAATTGGTTCATCTGTTCCCCATGCCTAATTATAAGCTGCCTGCACTGCCTACGGGGCACACGGACAGAAGCCCAGCGCCCTCAAGGAAGATGTAGGGTTGGGGTCCCGGATGGGGATGGCAGTGACTTTGGCAGCTCTCTCTCTTCCGTATCCACCACCTGAGGCCTGGCTCTCCCTTGCCTCCCTCCTCCCTTCCTCTCCCTGGCTGGTGCTTCTCCAGTGAGAACAGGATGTAGCTCACTGACAGCTTCCTCCCTCCCTCCAGCCTGCCCGCCAGGCAGGGAATGCACTCCCCGCTCCCCATCCTGCCCAGGCTTTTCCTTCCAACCCCAATGGGCACAACCAGTTCCCCTCTGTCAGCACTCTTCCCCGGGCCACTGTCCCACAGCACCTCTGGTCCTGCCCGGGAGTCACTCACCGCTACCTAGACACCTCTTCCTCATGCAGCGCTGTACCCTCTCCTTCAAAAAGTCCCTATGGAGCAATGACAGATCTTCTGGCCTCCTGTCTCCCTCCAGAGGACTTGCCTCTCCCCTCTCGGGCTGGAGCACCTCGGCCCTCTGCAACTCCTCCTCCTCACAGGCAGAAGCAGGTTCTGCACCTGCGGAAGTGCTTGGCAGCATCTGGGGAGGGGTCATGGGCTCTTGCCGCCTCCTGCCAGGCACCCCTGAAGGCTGATGACCATGAGGGAGAGGGGCAGGGGTCAGGTGGGCTGCCTTGCCTGGGCAGAGCCCTTGTGCAGAAGAGGAACCCCCAGGATCTGCCCAGGTGGGTGTCCATGGTCTGCACCCTCAACTGCCCTCTCTTCTTGGCCCTGGTCACATGTCATTGCTGTCACATTTGGCTCCAACAATAATTCCCCTGCTGGAGAGCTGGAGGAAGAATTCATTTTCCAGCTCCAGCAGGGCGACTGTGAAATATGATTTCTAAAGTGTTAATAATGCATCACGTTTAGATAGCACTTTACATCTTCCAGAGCAGCTGGCTGGGCGGGGGGCTGACGGCTTGGGGTTGGGGGCTGACGCCTGAGTCTCATCTCCGGACTTCTCTTCTGGAACACGTGCTTACTCCTTGGTGCCTTAGTTTCTGTTCCTGGAAGAGGGAAAGCCATCATTCAGTCTTCGCTTTCTGCCTGAGAATGGAGGTGCCTCCCCTTCTACCAAACCTGTGTTTCTTATCCACAGCGAGAGCCACCGTTTCCCGAAAGCCTTCCTGGAGTGATCCGAGGAGAAGAGATGTGTGATGGCTAAGATGGTTACCCCAGGTCTCCCCATCGTTCCCACCCCAAACCCGCTGCCCTTGACATTCCAGCATATCCAGATACCCCCCTCTCTTTGGAGCAGTTGTCCCCCTGAAAAGTAAACAGCAGATTCTGTTTTCGTAGGTTAAAATCACATTAGTTTTCAGGTGACCTGGATTTCTAGATTCTAGGAGTCCTGCTTCTGCCACCAACTCTCTGCAATGTCGTTGGACCTCGGTGTCCTCATCTGAAAAACGAGGCCATTGGAGAGGTGGTCACCAGGGGCTTTCTCTAACCTTCTTTGATGACATTGCTACTTCAGACAATTCCTGAGTGAATTATTAGGGAAGAGAAGAAGCTCTTTGATAAGCATATAATTGCCTTCCCGTTGGTTGATTTCACAGGGCAAGTTGGGGGGATGCGTTTTTCTCGAGAGGTGTCTTGACTGTACTCTGTCAGGACCCCAGAGGTGGCTGGTGTGTCTTCAGCTCTGTCTGTGACCTGTGGATCTGGCCCAGAGTGGATGCTCCCAGAGGGCCAGGCCTGGGGGCTCTGTAATTCTGTTTGCACTCTGTCCTGCCGCTCGGGCTAGATACTAACGGGAAGCTTTTTGGTACTCTGGATGCGGCGGACTCTTCCTCCTTGCTCTC
Organism: Marmota marmota marmota; assembly: GCF_001458135.2. Lineage (NCBI taxonomy): Eukaryota > Metazoa > Chordata > Mammalia > Rodentia > Sciuridae > Marmota > Marmota marmota. Next base: position 335,487 of record NW_026000079.1, on the reverse strand, counting down.
ATCCCCTCTGACTTCTCTCGCTTCCTAGGAAGACAATTGCTCGCCAAGTTTTCCCAACGGGCTGTGCTGCCGCTGCTGTGGAGCTGACACTAGAGCTGACGAGTTATTAAAAATCCTTCATTATTATTCTGTACTGACTCCCTCCCCGCTCCTTCCCTGCCCTGCCCCAGGCTTCCGAGGCCCATGGCTGTCAATGAGAAATGCCTGGAGGCCCCTAGCCAAGAGCAGAGGCAAGCTTTCCCACCCCCTCCCTCAAAGGGGCCCCCACAGATATTGGCAACTGGCCAGAGGCGACGGGTCCCACTCAGGGCCAGTGATCGAGACACCAGGGTACCTGATCCTACTCTCTGCAGGACTGGGGTCAGAGGTAGTGCGGGTGCTCTGGGGCTCCAAGGTCTTTATAACAAGAAACAGTTGGAAGCCAGGAGGGATTTTTCAGTCTCCAGGGATGTTGGTTAGGGAGACATCTCCTAGGTAGGCACGTCCCAGACGACATCTGGGACCCGCTGCTTCATCCCCTGGGGAAAGTGTGACAGGCTAACTCCATCATCCCGCTCCCTGAGCTGGGGGTCCAACCTCAGCTCATCCATCACACGTCCTCATAATCAGATTTGGCTGCAGCAAGAACAGAACATAATACTCGTCGGATCCTCTCCCAGGCGCAGCAGTGACAGTTCCTAAGAGATGTGGAGAACCGTGCTCCTCGGAGATGTGAGAGGGTGGGCGGGGGCCTGGAGGCAGAGCTCCCTGCTCCAGAGTCGTGGGGCAATCAGAAAGAGGCTCCAGAGCAGTCAGCACCCTGCACAGCACCCTTCCCCCCC
>NW_026000079.1:330800-334643 GCF_001458135.2 Marmota marmota marmota | reverse complement strand
CCCCCGGCCCCACAGCCTTCCTGGGCACTCTGGAAAGCACCCCCTTCACCAAGGATCTGGGCAAGGGGTCAGGCTTTGGGTGGTAGATGTCAGGCTTTGGAGTCTGTTCACTTCTTTAGCAGATGTCTGCTCCAATTTGCCTCCTCAGGTTTAATTCATTCTTATTACTGTCTCGAGTATCAGGTTCCTTTGACCTGGGGTTCATAACCTTGGACCAGCCCCCAAGCCCATGTTCAGCCCCAGTTTCTAGGACCCAGCCACTGGGAATGGGACAAAGGGGCAGAAAGTTTGGGTGGCTGGGTGAGAGGCAGGTAGGAGCATCCATGATTAGTCTTGAGAGTTCTGTGGCCTGGGTTGAGTGGACACCTTTTGTTTATCTCTGCCCTAAGGGAATTCTAAGGTCTGCATCTATCCAAAGGTGTAGGGACAGAGGAAAACTGGGGTTAGAGTTAGATGTAATAAGATTGGAGTTAGGCCCAGTGGCCTTTAGGGTTAAGGTGGGGAATAGTCAGGGATTTGGGATTGGCTAATGTTAAGCATGAGGATGAGAGAGGCAGGCGCGGTTGGATTGGAAGCAGGGATTCCTGGTAAGGACCAAGGTTAACGGTTTAGGTCACCATTTATTCCGTATGCATCTGTGGATCACTTATACTGGACCAGGCTCCGAGGGGACTTTGCACGCTTTACCTTCAAGAGGCTCGCGTTCTACTTGACCTTTGGGGCTAGAGTGATCATTAGGGTTACTCTGGGCTTGGACGTGGTGCTGGGGTTGAGTTGGGGGGGGAGGTTGCTGTTTGCAGTTGGGATTGGAGTAGGGAGGCGGGTTAGCTGTGTGAAGCCATACAGGCTGGTGTGAGGTTTCTGGGTAGGTTCTTTCCTCCGAGGCTCTGCTCCTCAATTCTCTCCTCCCAAGGCTTACCCAAGCTTGTCCGTGCTGTCTAAGGCTTCCTGGACTTACTGGAATCCGTTTAATGACAGCGACCATCTGCCACCCCTCCTGGTGATCAGCCCCTTCCCCTTCCTCCCCGGCTCCTCCTCTGCTTTTCCCAGCGGGGAGTCTGCATCCTGTACTCCTGGAGGAGGGGGGTCCTCTCTCACGGCTCAGATGGGGGCGGGCGGCTCTGACCTCGCCCCGCCCTCTGCGTCCTCTGTGGTCACTAGGACGCACCATTTGTGCCCTTCCGGCTCGCCTTCCCCTCGGCAGCCCTGGTTCTCCCACGTCTGTCTTTCAGGCATGGGGGACCTTCTGGCTCGGTGACCTGTGAGTCTTCACCATTCTCGGGGAGCTGGCCTTTCCTAGGTTCCCCTTTGGCCTTTCACGCAACGCCTCCTTGCCGCTCCCCCTCCTTTCCCCTCTCACTCATTTCCCGGGTCCGGGCAGAAGCCCCCTGCTCTCTGGTTTGGGTGGGCTCTTCCTCCTCTGTTCTCTCCCTTCAGAGGACACCCCCACCCCAGTCGGGCCTCCTCTGCTGCCTGTGGGTCAGAGGAGATTTCTCATGCTCTCCCGCTCCTCAGTTAGATGGGACAGGGCCCTGGGAGATCCTTGCCCGCCCCGTCAGGAGCAAGGGGTTCTGCTGGGAACAGCCACTTGCACAGGCTGGGGACATGGAGGAATGCCTGAGTGGGGGCATGAGGCCCTGTCGTTTCATTCAGGTAAAATAGCATGAGTCCCAGGTTGTCCCCAAGCCCAGAGTGTCAGGGGTGACAGGATGAAACACCAGGATCAGGAGTGGCATGGGGAGGAAATTTCAAAACTCCCCCATCCCCACCTTCCCTTTCTGAGAATTCTGTGCATGAACCCACTGAGGACCTGATTTCGGCAGGGTTCTCCAGGCCCTGCCCGCTCCTCAGCCTTTCCCACGAGAACCCGCCTCCCGTCCATCCACGAAAGATCGTGAGCTTGATTGACTCTGATGCCAGGAAAGGCCGGGGCTGCTCGTTGGAATGCACGTCACCCTGTCCCCCTCTCCGGGAGATAATCGAGGGGGAATATTGGCTCATCCAGGAAACGAGGTGCTAAATTTGTTGTGAGATTGGTGTCACAAGCAATCAAAGGGAGCCTCTCTGCATGGAGGGCTGGGCAGCGAAATGAGAAATCATTAGGTTATTGCAGAGACCAGGGGCAGCAGAGGTGGGGGAAGAGGACACCTCCTCCCCAATGCCCCGGAGGAGCCGTGTTGGCAGGAGCCACACGGGGAGATCAGAAATGGAAAGAAGGAATCAGGGAGGCAGAGAATGAGTAAGAAGGAAGGGCAGGCGGCTTCCTCAAGGTTTCCCCTGTCCCTGGGTGTCTGCATCCTCATGGCCACCGCCCCATCAAGCACCCCTCTGCAGCTTTGTGTGAAGCTTCTGGCTCTTCCTCTGATGTCTGGGCTGTACTGAGACGGAGATGTACTGACCCAGGACAAAGAGGCAGGTGAGCAAGGCTGGGTGTCCCCAGATCAGTGAAGTATTGGGGTGAGTAGAAGAGTTGGGAAAGACATGCACGAGAGGCTGACCAAGGCCCAGGCTGGAGTGCCTGGTTTGGATGGGAAAGGAAATCCAGACCCTCTTGGCTGCGGCCTGAACAAAGGTGATTTGAAGACTCCAGACGGGTGAGGGTCTGGAGGGAGACGCTGAGTGGCCAGCATAGGTACAAGAAGATCACTCTCACTTTTGCCAGCCTCTTGCCTCCTTACAGAAATAAGGTCACCAAATTGCCCTGGCTTTCATGTGCTCCGGGGTCTCAGAAACAGCCATCAAATCAGTATGCGTGATCTTGACCAAAAAGTCTCCATGGATTCTTGTCATGGCCTTGCAATTGGTCACTGCCATCATGTCCCCCACCATGTCCCCCACCAATGTCCTAAGAACTTCTGAGGAAGCTTACGATGAATGGTTTGGGTCTTCTTGGTCCTCCTCTGCTCTGGGGGCAATTGTGTTCCAACTGGCAAGGAAACCAGGACCAGCAAACCAGGAAGGATCAGGAGAAGATTCCAAAAAGCCCAGAGTTCCCCATGTGGCTCCTCGTCCCGGAGCCATCAACCCTGAAGCCCTACCTCTGGGCCCTCCCTTCCCCGGGAAGGCCGCTGCTTCTGGAATGCCACCATATTGAGCCCCTGCTCTTACAGCCATTAATTATGGAGCCTCCACTTCCAGACTCCCTGAGCTCCCTGCTGCAAATTAACATTCCGTGCCCCTTGCACGGGTAGAATGAACCAAGATAGATGGATCGATTCCGCAGCTGGTTGGAGCTGCTTTCACTTGATGCAGGATTGATCCCGGTGACCCCAACTTGGGGCTTCTAGAAGCGCCTTTGCAGGAAATCTTTTTAATGGAGATTAATTGGAAAAGCCTAGCATGTCCTGGATATAGGCAGAAAGTGTCCTGTTTTCCCTTTTTGATGACTACATAGCGATATTTGTGTATAGGTGTGTCGTGACACTCGCATGCTTACCTAGGCAGGTGAAGGCCGACCGGTACACATGTACCCCCTGACCCTGCCACGCACACACCCACCCACCACCACCACCAGCCTTATTCCTTCTGATTCTTCTCAAACCTTTCCCAGACCTTACCAGGTTGACACATGGCTTTTGCAAATGGCATCAGTCTCCACTTTTCTCTTTCTGAATCTGGACTTCTCTGTCTATGACCACTGTCCCTCAATAGCTCAGAAATATCTGGACAGCAGAGACTGAGGAATGCCCAGAAAGAGAAAGGGTTGACTGTTTAAAGATGTCTGATCTGGTTTCCAATTTCTTGATGTGCCCGAATCCCAGCCACTTCCAACTGCTCACTGGACTTTCATGTCCCCATGTCTTGGCTCATGCTGTTCCCTTTGTCTGAAATACCCTCCCCCCC
>NW_026000079.1:323486-330785 GCF_001458135.2 Marmota marmota marmota | reverse complement strand
CCCTCCCCCCCTCCCCCCCCCTCTCTCTGGCTGTTGAAATCCTTCTTGTCTTCAAGGCTCGATGCAGTTCTTATCAGTAAGTGTATATTGGTTGGACGTTAATACACATAAATACGTAGACCAAGAAAAGCCACCAAGCGTATGGCTATAAAAAGAACAGACAAAGGCCATCCAGGTCTGGGTCCTAACTGCAGGGACGACCGGTTTGGAAGACAGACATGTGACAAAGTGGAGTTTATTTGACCATTCAACAAACTCCATTAAGATGTCCATTCAACGAGCCTACATTCAAGTTGAAGACCCTCGTATCCACACTTACAAGGTATTTGGGGCCAGGTGTGGTGGCACATATCTGTAATCCCATGGCTCAGAAGGCTGAGGCAGGAGGTTCATGAGTTTGAGACCAGCCTGGGCAATTTAGCAAGATCCTGTTTTTTTTGTTTTTTTTTTTTTTAAGGCTTGTAGGGGAAGCTAGGGATGTAGCTCAGTGGTAGAATGATTTCAAAAGAGCATTGAGGGGGTCGAGGTTGGTGCTACCATCAAGCCCACCCTGATTTCATCAACATTGGTCACTACTGCATAGTATGACACTGTAGAGCTTTTTCATCACTTAACTGGTTATTAACTCATGTTCCCTGGTAGGATGTAAGAGCAGGGACAACTCCTGTTAGTCCTGCATGCTGCATGCCCATCCCAGAGAGCACAGTGTCTGGCCTACCAAGACAACACCAGACCGAGCTACCTCTAGGATCCCAAAGGCTGTGTTTCCTCAATTCCACACTGCTACCCAGGCCCCGTGTCTTCAGAGAACACTTGTCCCTTCTCATCGGGATGACTCCTACTCATCCCTCAGAGCCCAACACAGATACCACTTCCTCTAGGATTCTTTTCTTGACCTTGGGCACTTTTCTCCATCACGGTGCACATCACACTGTGTTGCTTGAATATTTGGGGACGCCTAATGGATGGTGGGAGGACTGCTTGCTCTGTTTGTCTTCACAGTCCACAGTCTGGGACAATGCCTTATAGGTAGTAAGCACTCCAAATTTGTTACATGAATTAATGTACATTAAATTGAGTTGACTTTCTCTGTTTTATCCATAAATCAGTGCAGATAACAGAATAATAAGCATTTATTGAGCACTCGTGGTATGCAAAGCTCTATTGTGCCAGTCATTTTACAACTTGCACAACTAAGATTACATCTATTGCTGCCAGGAGTTTACCATTTAATCATCTCTAAAAGGAACCAGAATAAAATACAATGAGACTACAGGTCTACATCAGTACTATTATGTTTAAGTCTCATCACTGACTTGTTGAAATTTCTTGGTTAGTTGCCGTGGGACAAAGATTTTACTTACAACTTTACCTTCAGTTTCTAGTTAGATTGTGTTTTGACCAGTTATTTCCCCTTCAAAACGCTTCTGTTCAGAATTCTCTCCTTTAAGCCTCAAGTAAGTCCACCTTGATTAAACGAACTGTCATGAATTGATTATTTGATTGGGCCTATGTCCAAAGTAGGAAGAAAATGTATGGATGTAAATAGAATCATAATGCACCACCATTGAAAGGGATCCTAAATATTATTAAGAGCCCTCTGGAGCGTGACTGCCAGGTGGTCATCCAGCTTTATGTCCGACACCCCATAGTAATGTGGAGCGCACACCTACCCGCTATTAGAAAGTTCTTATGTGAGTAAAACTATCTGCTCCCTGGGATCTACTGTCACTAACATGTGGCCTGCAGTTTGTATGGAAGGTGCAGTCCTGGGGCCTGGGGACACACCTGGGCTTGTAAAGTGTCTGTCAACTTGGACATTCACAGAGGCACTAGAGGAGAGCCAGGTGCCCTGTGGAGAGCATTCGTCAGAGCCCAGGCCTGTCCCCATCCTGGTTGTTCACCTGGCTCACAGGCTCAGAGGGACCACCTGGAAGTGCCAGAGAAACCTGCAGAGTCACCTGTGATGATGGGTTCTAGATTCTGGAAGGAGAATAATATTTACACTTGGACTTTTTTTTTTTTTGATGGAGAAGGTAGGGGTGGAGCTAGGGTAACAAAAGCTCATTGAATTTAGAAGTAGAGAAGTGTCCTTAGGAGCCTGGTATCAGAAGACCTGGATTTCCTCCTGGCTCTTTCAGTCCAGCAAAGAGGATGCTCTCACCTCTGCCCAGCGCTTCCCGGATCTCTTTGCGTTGAGGCTGGTTTATTCAGGAGACTGCGCCTAAAAGTGCCAGGAGAGCTGTATGGGGGGAGCTGGGCCCAGCCTGAGTTTCTTCCTGGGCTCCGAGCCTGTTGGGGATGGACTCCGAGGTACCATTCTGGCTCCACTCAGGCTGGACTTTGCAGCTCAGTTCATAATAGTGGTAACTAAGAACTTTTAAGCTGGAGGAGGGACACTTTCATAGCAAACTGGCGCTGTCTTAATAATAGAGACGCAGGAAGGGGGTGTGCCCATCTGCTGAGGGAGGGGGTGTGCCCATCCGCTGAGGGTGTGGCCAGAGGGCGTGGCCCTGGTGGAGGAGGAATAGGGGCCAGGCCCAGGAAAAAGTGTGTGCCCTGGGAGAGGCAGGAAGGCAGGACGTGAAGGGGTAACTGACCTGGGTCCTCGAGGGCAGGGGTCTAGCCCTTGGAGGCTGCTTGCTGGAGGGAGAGGCTCAGTGGACCTGGGACCAGCCTTAGCTTGTGGGAGAGGCCGGACCCTGACCTCGGTTGCCTTCTACATTGATCCCGACAGCCCAGTACTAATCCTCTCATAAACCCTCCATTTCCCAAGGATTCCGCTCCTTTTCTTTGACCTAAAAGCTCAAGAGCTTTAAGTGAGGCCAGAGACCCTCCACCCTGTGCGGCAGAGGCCCAGCCTCCGGGCCTCTCACCTTCACCTCCCTGGGCCTCTCCAGTCCCCTGCTCCTCTGCCCTTCGGTCTCCATTCTCACTTCCCTCTCCCAGACGGTCTCCTTGCTCTGTGGTTCTTGATTCTCGGTTCTTACTTTTTACCCACCTTCCTTCCTTTTCCTCCACAGTTCTTCTCTCACGGTCCCTCCTTCGGTCCTTCTCGGACGGCAGGAGCAGTTCCAGGGAGGGTCTTCACCTGCATCTCGCCCCGGTGCAGGAGAGCAGGCTGGGGCTGTGCCCAGTCTCTAGGGAGGGGCCTCAGTCACTGAGAGGCTGCCTCAGAAGCCACTAGGAGAGTGGAGACATGCCCACCCCAGACACCTCCTTCCTCACTGTCCCTCTGCCTCTTCAAAATACAGGATTGGGGACCCCAGGCCCTCTCCTTCAGGTCTTCCCCGCCCCTGCCCCCTCCTTTTGTACTAGGGATTGAACCCCCAGGGACACTCTATCACTGAGCCGTATCCCCAGTCCTTTTCATTTTTTATTTTGAGATAGGGTCTCACTAATTTGCCCAGGCTGGCCTCAAACTTGCAATCCTCCTGCCTCCGCCTCCCGACCCGTCCCTTTCATACCTTAGTGCCCTTAGCTCATCCTTCCCTTTACTTCCTTACCTGACCTCAAAATGATCTTTCACAGCTCCTTTCTCATTCCTCCTTCCACCAGCTCTTTTTTATCTATTTTGCTCTCTACTCTCTAACATGCCTTCTTTCCATCCTTTCTCTGCTCTTTTTGTCTTTTATTGTGTGTGTGTGGTGGTGGTGCTGGGGATCGAACCCACGGCCTCCAGAGCTCACATGAGGCACGTGCCCTGCTGTTGAGCTCCAGCCCTGGCCCTCCTCTGGCTTTGCATCCCTTCCCCTGTCCTGCACCTCTCTGTGCTCTCTGAGACAGAAGGAGGCACCTTGGTGGGCTCCTCATCCGGCTGTTTCCATGGGTGAGGCAGATGCAGGGTCTTGATGCAGGGGGCCAGAAGCACCCCCTTCCTGCCTGCCTTCCCGCCGTAGTCTGTGCCTCTCATCTCTTGCAGCCTTCTCCATCTCTGTCCTAATTTCCGTTCTCTTTCCTCTTAGTCTCGTCTCCCAGATGCGCTGAGTCCTGGGCTGCCCCCTGCCTGCCCCCCACCTCTCTTCCCTGGCCCACTGTGGCCAGATGGAGATTCCGGTTGTCTGCAGAACCGTCCGCCAGCCTGCCACCCCCTCCTGCTCGCGCCTGTCATACCTGCTGCAGCCAACCTCTCTTGGGCTCACCCTGCTATTGTCCTTCTCATAAAACATTCTCAAGGTCCCCTGCCAGGGCACATTTGCATAGAGCTGTCAGCTCAGGTCTGGCCCAGGTGCCTGGGAGTTGGAGGCCCAAACGGGGCAGGTGGGAGTGCTTCCAGCCACACCTGCCACTCTTTCCGTTGGAGCTCAGTGTCCTTGTGAGTAGACCTGGGCTGGCAGGTGGCTCCAGCGACCCAGGCTTGCCTGTCCTCTCTCCTCCACTCACCCGCCAGGAGCCAGTGGGGGGGAGTGTGAGGAGCTCTAATGGGGACTCACAGAGGAAATCAGTGGCTTCTCTTTTTTGCTCGGATGCCCTATCCAGGACCTCTCTGCCACTGCCCTATTGTCACAGACCTTCTTATACCCTTGTCTGAAGGTGACAGAACTTGGGACTGGGTCCTTAGGAGTATTCTCAAGTCTCCCCGCCACCCCAGTATTAGAGATCGAACCCAGGGCCTCATACATGCTAGGCAAGCACTCTCCCAGTGAGCTACGTCCCCACCTTTTTACCTTTTTATTGTCTTAAAGTAAGTTGCCAAGGCTGGCCTCAAACTTGCAGTCCTCCTGCGTCAGCCTCCCTAGTAGCTGGGATGACCTGAGTGAACCACCCATCTTTGGGCGTCAGAGCTGGAAAAGTCCTTGGGAGCCGAGTTATTCAGTGCCTCCCTGTGACAGTTTGAGGAAGCCGAGATCCAGAGAAGAGCTCCCCGCCCTCCAAAGTCACACAGCTGGTTGGTGACAGAGCCAGGACCAGATATGCCCGCACCTCCTGACTTCTGGTTCAGGACACTCTGCCCCCCACACACACACCAGGACTGTGCCGGTCCACCCCCCCTTGCCTCTTTCAGGGCCCGGTTCCTTCCTCTTTGAGTGACTGATCCACTGGCCCAGGCTAGTCAACCCAGTTGCTCTGTCCCTGTGAACCCCAGCCAGTCCCTTGTCTGCTCAAATGCAAAGAAACCAGGCCAGACTGTGGCCACTTGTAAAATCCCATCTGGTTCCTGGAAAGAGTCCCCTTTGGCCGTCCTCCCTGTATCCGCGGCCTTAGAAATGGACATGGGGTGCTGTGGCCAAGCAGGTTGGGGTGAGGGAGGAATACTGGGTCCTGTGCCTGTGGCTTGGGCTTACAGAAAGGATGGAAAGGGAGAGGGTGGCAAGGGAGGGACGTTCCAGGGCATCTGAGCTCCCTGCTGCCTGGCGTCTTTTCCTCTTGCACCATAAAATGAAGCCCGAGCGCTCTGGTGGGCAGGGGCGTGGGGTGAGGTTAGTCCTGGAGTATCTGGACTTGCCTGGGGGTGCTGTTTGTCACTGGGGATTCTTCCTCTGATATGCATAGTGCCTCACCTCTACTCAGACTGTCATCTGAGCCAGTCAATGGAGTTTCCTGACCCTTGAAGTCTTATCTGTCAAAGGAGTGGCTTGCAGCCCCTAAAGACAGTCACATCAGATTTTTGACATGATAGGACTCTGGGCTGGGCTCTGTAGAAGGCAAGATCATCAAACTCAGACCAGACCCTCCTGCCTGGGCAGCTGGGCGGGCACAGACCTGCCCCCACCCGGGACCTTCAGGTCTAAGGGTCGGCCTCTGTGGCCACAGCCTGCCCAGGGTTTCTGCCTTTCTCTTATTAGTTACTCTGCCCAGCACCAGCCCAACTCGCTCTCCCTCTCCTCTCCTTTCCTCCCTCCTCTATCCAGAAGTGTCAATCTCTCCTCTCTTCCCCCTTTGCTGGCCCAACCCAGAGAAGTGAAATCCTCTTTTCTCCATGAGAATCCAATGTGAGGGGCTCTCTGGCTATTGTATTTTTCATGGAGCCGGAGAGGAATGACTGGGGGAGTGGAGAGTCCGATGGGGGTAGGGGAGTGCCGAGATGTGAGAGGAGAGAGGGAGGGAGAGTGGAGTGTGGAGAGATTTAGTTCCATCTGAAAGCTGTCGGTGCGAATCAAAGGCTTCCCTTTGAACCAGCAGCAGGATCTGCAGTGGAGAGCTCAGGGACTGCTCCGGCCCAGGGGGTTCATTACTGCTCGTTTGATAAATCCGGGGAGACAGGGCCTGGCCTCCACCATCCTCCTCTCCTGCCGCCCTGCTCCCTGGATTCTCATGTGCCTGGCCCCACTCCCCCTCCAGTCCTGAGCCTGGCAGGCAAGGCTCTGGGAACATGACTGCAGGGGCACCCGTGCCAGGACACAGAGTCGACGGTGCCCATGGGCAGAGGCAGATGTAGACTTGAATGTAAAGGTGCGGGAGGTGCAGCTGTGGGCGTGTGAATGAACGTGTGTGCGTGGGTGTTGTGGTACACATATGCCCACAGGAAGTGCAGGACTAGCCGGCAGGGTAGAGCACCTGTAATCCCAGCTGCTGCTCCGGAGGCCCAGGTGGGAGGATTGTAAATTCAAGGCTAGCCTTGGTGACTTAGCAAAACGCTGTCTCAAAATTAAAAATAAAAAGGGCTGGGGATATGGCTTAATAGTACAGCATCTCTGGGTTCAATATCCAGTTTTTTTTTTTTTTTTTTAAGTGCATGACTGTGAAACTGTAAGCATTTCCATCCCATAATAGGTTTAGAGGCTACTTCCTAGTTCTCAATTAAATATGGGATTTGAGGGCTGGGGATGTAGCTCAGTGGTAGGGCTCTTGCGTAGCATACACGACACACTGGATTTGATTCCCAGCATCACAAAAGCAAACAAAAAAAAATAAAACAACAAATGAAATCTGACCTCTCAGTCCTCCCCAGGCTCAGTGGAAACAGGAGATGTGTTCAGGCACAAAGTTTAGCTTAGCTCTGACCCCAGTGCTGTGGGGGTGGAGGGGGAAGTTGGAGAGGAGAGCTGGAAGGCTAGTGTCCCTTGAAGGTCAGTGTTGAGAGGGGCAGAAGAAAGAAAAGGGTGAAGAGGGGCACAGTGCCACACGCCTGTCATCCCAGCGGCTTGGGAGGCTGAGACAGGAGGATCGGGAGTTCAAAGCCAGCCTCAGCACCAGCAAGGTGCTTAGCAACTCAGTGAGACCCTGTGTCTAAATAAAATACAAAATAGGGCTGGGGTGTGGCTCAGTGGTCGAGTGCCCCTGAGTTCAATCCCTGGTATGGAAGGAAGGAGGAAGGAAGGAAAGGAGGGAAGGAAGGAAGGAAGGAGGGAGGGAGGG